>NC_036874.1:10367439-10390361 GCF_002910315.2 Salvelinus sp. IW2-2015 | reverse complement strand
GAAGGATGACGGTTATCGAGATAAAGAATTAAATAGTCAGTGGTACAAGCCTCGGAAGATAGTCCTTGGAAGGTGTATGGCGCTGCTATCACACAGTTATTTCTATCCTCTCTATCGCTCACTTACACACATTACACCACACACAACACAACACACACACACAACACACACACACACACACACACACAACACACACACACACACACACACACACACACACAACACACACCACACACACACACAACACACACACACACACACACACACACACACACACACACCACACACACACCTACACACAGTGGGTGGAATTCCTCTCGCAGTTTGGTGCTGTGTGCGCTTCATTAGTTTCCGTTAGTGAAGTGGCAGTACTGCTGTAGTCTGTAGGGTGGAGCTGTCAGGATTGCACCAGCATGTATGCCCATCAGAGGCCAAGGCAATTATCAGTGTGTGTACAGTGTGACTGTGGGTCACGTTCAAGGCCAGAGATCAACCTGGAGTACCCACCTCCACAGCAAATGAGACTTTTGTACTACACTAGCCCACTCCTTGAACTCTCACTCTGACACCATGGGATTTAAATGAGGATACTCCAACTGTCCTGGTTTGTACTGGTATGACACCATCAAACCAACAGTGTTTGGTGTGACTCTTCCAATGTGAAGAGATATCTTCATTTGTGACATCATATCAAATATTCACCAATATAATTTGAATACCACCAATCAATTTGTAATGATGTAGAAATGCAGTTTGCAAATGTCCTACTGTGTTGTAGGGAAGCATGAATACATTACAAAGGGCTTTACAAAGGGCTCCTGAGTGGCTCAACGGTCTAAAGCACTGCATCTCAGTGCTAGAGGCATCACTACAGACCCTGGTTCGATCCCGGGCTGTATCACAGCCGGCCGTGATTGGGAGTCCCATAAGGCGGTGCAGAATTAGCCCAGCGTCGTCCGGGTTAGGGGAGGGTTTGGCCGTCATTTATAATGACGGTAGGCCGTCATTGTGAAATAAGAATTTGTTCTTAACTGACTTGCCTAGTTAAATAAAGGTTAAAAAAACCATTGACAATGACAATAGAGATGTTCATGTGTGTGGTTCAGAACCATTCTCTGTGTTACAGCACAACCCAGCAGGAGAGCCTGATGCATCTCCAACGTTCCCCTTTGCGCTTCTCCAGGTTCTAATCTGCCATTGGGAAACAGATTATTCAGATTACGTAGGCATCGTCCCTGACTTCTGATCAACCCAATCTCCTTTTACCAGACTGGCTCTCTCTCTGGCCTACTCGTGGTTTACACCACGTTTTCCTCCCCTAGACCTATTAGCCAGCTGAAACGTGCATGGTTATCGCTAATTTCTGCTAATTGATTTGAACTGCTTTCAGCCAACACCTGTCAGGGCTCCAGTACACACTAACGCCCCCCCCCCCCCCCCCCCCCCTTTGGTCTGTATGTGCACTAATATTATATACAGGCCAAATGAAATTGGTGCTAATTCACCACCTGAAGAAGTGGAAGCTCAAAACACATTAGCTACACCGAGTGTACAAAACATTAGGAACGCCTGCTCTTTCCATGACATAGACTGACCAGGTCAAACCCATATCAGATATCTTGACTGTAAAACAGTGTGCTTTGAGCTCAGTAATGATCGTTGAGAAATAAAAAGCTGAGACCCTCTCTTTAATATGGAAAACAAATTACTTTCAAAGTTGTTGTTTTTTTCCATGCAATTGCATTTTGAAATGTCATACAATCACGAGGGGGGGGAGAGTGTGAGAGGCTCGCTCATTACAGCAGCCGGCGCCAGCGAAACAGGCGGGCACAGCTGCAGGGCAGACACGTTTATTACAGGAATCGTGAGGATAATGCACTTTACTGTTTAACAGATTCCTGGTTTTAGCCACCTAACCAATAGGATGTTTTGATTGCGGTGACCAGCTAGATGCTAGAATCTGCATCTCACACCAGTGCGACCAATTTTTAACTCACACAGCCAAGTCAAAGGTTGCAAAATGGAGTCCTGCCTACAGACGACACACCGTTGGCCCGCCTCGCAACCACTTGTGTCAATATGGGGGTTTCTAGGAAGGAAATGTAGATGTGCATGTATATCTGTGAATGTTTGTTGACCTTGCAACTCAAAAGACAAATGGACCTAGTAGCCCACTACTTCATTTCTAGTGTTGTGGACATACTGTAGTTACTCTATGTGTAACCATGATGCTGGACTGATGTCATCCCTCAATGAGATGGGCCAGTGTGAAGAGCACTGACAGGCCATTGTTACTGAATACATTTCCACCTAACGATGGCTCCAGCAGTGAGGGATGTCACCCGACATAGCTGTTAGCGGCTCTCCCAGTCCCAACCACCTGCTATGACAACATACACTATATATACAAAAGTATGTGGACACCCTTTCAAATCAGTGGATTTGGCTATTTCAGCCAGACCTGTTGCTGACAGATATATAAAATCGAGCACACAGCCATGCAATCTCCATAGACAAACATTGGCAATAGAATGGCCTTACTGAAGAGCTCAGTGACTTTCAACGTGGCACCGTCATAGGATGCCACCTTTCCAACAAGACAGTTCGGCAAATTTCTTCCCCGGTCAACTGTAAGTGCTGTTATTGTGAAGTGAAAACGTGTAGGAGCAACAACGGCTTAGCGAAGTGGTAGGCCACACAAGCTCACAGAACTGAACCGCCGAGTGCTGAAGCGCATAGCGCGTAGAAATTGTCTGTCCTCGGTTGCAACACTCACTACCAAGATTCAAACGGTCTCTGGAAGCAATATCAGCACAATAACTGTTCGTCGGGAGCTTCATGAAATCGGTTTCCATTGACGAGCAGCCGCACACATACCTAAGATCATCATGCACAATGCCAAGCGTTGGCTGGAGTGGTGTAAAGCTCGCCGCCATTGGACTCCAGAGCAGCGGTAACGCGTTCTCAGGAGTGATGAATCACGCTTCACCTTCTGGCAGTCCAACAGACCAATCTGGGTTTAGCGGGTGCAAGGAGAACTTTACCTGCTTGAATGCATAGTGCCAACTGTAAAGTTTGGTGGAGGATGAATAATGGTCTGGGGCTGTTCTTCATGGTTCGGCCCCTTAGTTCCAGTGAAGGGAAATCTTAACGCTAAAGCATACAATGACACTCTAGACGATTCTGTGCTTCCAGCTTTGTGGCAACAGTTTGGGGATGGCTTGTTTGGCGAAGGCCCCCGTGCACAAAGCGAGGTCCATACAGAAATGTTTTGTCGAGATTGGTGTGGAAGAACTTGACTGGCCTGTAAAAAGCTCTGACCACAACCCCATTGAACACCTTTGGGACGAATTGGAACACTGACTGCGAGCCAGGCCTAATCGCCCAACATCCGTGCCTGACCTCACTAATGCTCTTGTGGCTGACTGGAAGCTTTTCCCCGCAGCAATGTTCCAACATGTAGTGGGAAGCCTCCCCAGAAAAGTGGAGGCTGTTATAGCAGCAATGGGGGGACCAACTGCATATTAAAGCCCATGATTTTGGAATTAAGTGTTTGACGAGCAGGTGTCCACATACTTTTGGTCATGTAGTGTAGTACGTAATAGAGTGGACAGCCTGCCTGGTCAGAATCTCAATACCATAACCTAAGGTCATTATCATGGTCAAACAAGCGCAGCATGTCCCACTCTCCCAGACTTCCACTAGACCAGGGTAATTCAAACCCGGGCCAAGATCCATAGAGCGACTGGTGTTCTTCCTTCCTCTCTATTCAGGATCTGACTCAGACCTCGGACTCCAGGAGAGTGGACTATCTGGCCAATCAATTAAGAAATCAATCAGTCAATCAATGAACTGCCAGGAAAAAAACAGCAGTACTGAAAAAACATTAAGACCTGGTTTTTAATAGACTTGTGCTATCATCTGAATGTACAGTGTTGAGAGATCGACAAGTGCCTTCTGGCAGGAAACAAGCCCACATCTAGCTGCCTCAGTAAGAGATGCTGTCTGGAGATATGGCCATGGGGGATATCTCAGGCAACATCACAATTGAATGTATCCCTATGGAGCCCAGCTTCATTTTAGTGACTGCATTTTAATATGACCCATGTTGACCCTCATTACAATAGTACCCGGGGGCATACCAGCTTCTGTGATAGAATTGGCTGGCGCACTCTTTAAGACCCATAGCAACAGGCTGCATATTTAGGCCATGAATAAATGAAGGTGATTTCGTGGCACGCGAGTGTATTTCTTGTACATTCCATTTTTCAGTTTGGATCTAATGGGCGATAACTGAAGCAGTAGCGTGTGACCGGTCTCATATCCAGATTGGAAACTGAGCACTCAGCAGCACTGCGGCCCACGGTGTATTTATATTTCTGGAGTGCGGCAACAACAGCGATACAACTTACACACAGCGTCAGCAGATCTCTGCCTTTGAACAGGGAGGGTGAAACATTTCAACGTTTCGTATCAAGATGAGTGGTTTGGGGTTGATTTCAAGATCCAAGCTGTTTTGCCCCAGTTGTAACATCTGTAACAGCACCTTTGAACTCTACAGTTAATTCATCACATAGAAACTTGTTTGATGATAGAGATTCATAGAGGCCTTTTTGACCTTTTGACCCACATCGGGGGGTTATTTTTCACCTATATGTTGCATGAGCAAATGAAGCTGTATGCTAAAGTTGTCCAGTCCCATGTAGATGCAGCAGTGTGCAGGCCAGGGAGCACAAGAGTTTGTTTAAAGGTAGACTCATCGAAAATGACGTTGCCACGAGCAGCTCTACAGAGGTTGTGATGAGCGAGGTGCAAGACTTCGCTCTCCCACAGTCACATACAGTATCTGTGCATGTGCATGCGTTCGCTTCGCGGGTTCGCTTCGCGGGTTCGCTTCACAGCGTAGTGGACTACGGACCCAAAACAACGGAGAAGTTAAGGCTCGCGCTTCAACGCTCTTAGTTGTTGCGGAAATAGACCCACTATGTTATGTACTTTCTGCATCTACGTCATATCGCTGAGTCTACCTTTAATCTAGAGTTTACACTAAAACCTGATCATGACTGATATAACGATGCAGGCCGGATTACAGATTACACTTCATCCCCAAAACTGTATTTATAGTGATTTAAGAGGATTTGCACATTTACACCATATTCTGCAATATTCCAACGGCTCACAACATATGATATTTAGACGGTTGCTAGGTCATAAATGTATTTAATGTGTATTTACTGGTATTTATTACTTTGTATATAGTACTGTTTGTATGGTGAGAGTAAGCAGATTAATGGTAATATTGGAGGATAAATTGTGTGATATTATAGAATTCTGATGAAAGTCTATCCCTTGACTGCTGTTTAAGCTCTATCGATTTAAAGAGATGGGTGTATGATTGAATAGACCGACCTACACTTTCCTATTAATCTTCTCAAGTGCCCCGTCAAAGACGAGGAGGGGAGACAGGCGACGAGGGGGACACATTGTGCGGGGACATAGGGTCGTGTTCTCCCAGTACCTTGACTGACAACTACTTCAGCCATACTGGGTCAAAGCAGAAACATGGTGAACTCTTCTCATTCAGTCAGCGGATACGTTGGGGAAACATGCTATTTAGACTCTGGGAGTGGCATTCAAAACAGACTGTCATCTCCTGTGGGAAGCAATAAGGCAGCTTCAGTGGGTTGAGAGGAGAATGGGCTCTCTGAGAGGGAGCAGTGACATTTACTTTAGTGAGACGAGTTTCTAGTCCACACAGCTCTGCTCTGCTGATGGTAATAAAGGCATACTGTGGAGAAGTGGAGAAATATCTGTCCATCCATCCATCCTTCCATTCATCACTCCATCCACCCATCCCTCAGCTCTGCTCAGTTGTATTACTTCAGGATGAGCACGACTTGTGTGTTCATTGTATTGGAATGTTGTGGGAAATGTAGTTTTAGTTCTGTGGTGGGTTCATTTACCGCATTGGCTGCATCATACCGCATCATAGACCCAACGATGTACCGTATTTGATTACGTTTTTATAAATTTGTGTTGGTTTCGGTTTTACTTATCTTATATGTATCATATTACCAATGACATGATGGAAATGTAATTGAAAATCTATTCTTTGCTAGGCTGTAGCATGCACTGAATATGCAAAGTAATGAAGGCCTACTATATTGCACAAGATAATATTTGCTTTCATTATCTCAATGATCCCAGGGTGAATTAATATACTTCTCCGTGTAATCATTTGTAAATACAGATTGATTTAATCTATGGTAGTGGAATCATACACTACAAGCCTCCTGGGTCAGACATTGCATGAGAATGAAGGACTATCTCAGCTGCCGCCTGCCAGAATGGAATATGATGATAATATGGTTACCAGTGAGAACCACAGGCATGTATTACACATGTTTTATACAATAATTGCACAGTATCTAGTACTGAAGTGTTGCTTTGCATATTGGTTATAAGTGTTGAGGTAGGATGCTGAGCGGTCCTTCAAGTGGTTAGCTGACAACAATTGTCAGTTCTCAAATGCTACTGTAGCTCTAACCGGACCATAGCTAGCAGATCCCTTCTGCTTAAAAAACGCTCTGCAATATACAGTTTAACCCAGTTGGGCCTCTGTTTAGCCACTCTTTAACCTTGTCTTGGTGATACTGGGACATGAATCACTGGCCATCTAGCTCTTTTAAGATGGTGTTTGTACAGGAAGAGCTGTTGGTGTCTGAGATGTCAGGCTTGTAGGGTCCTTCCCCACGGTACTACCATCTTTAATGTCAATTTCACACATGCACGGGCTAATCACTTGTGACAATCCCTTGGATTAGAGCGAGGACAGCAGATGGCCCCAGGCAGAGCAGAGCAGAGCCATGGCGGGGCAGGGCAGGGCAGGGCAGGGCACACCGGGCCTGGTCAACACACAGAGCTGCTCAGGCTCCCTTGCTAGCTAGATCCCTCCTCTGGCTTCTCCACTCGTCCACTCTAATTCTCTGGTATCCATTCATTTATAAATCTGCAGTGTCTATTCTGCATGGCTGATTCGTTGCTCTTTCCTGAGGTTTTTCTCCTCCGTAATCCTTCCATCCATCTATCCATCCATCCGTCCATCCATTCAACTGTCAATGTGTTCGGGAGCTGGCAGCCTTGCCTCTCCACCTCCTCCTCCTCCTCCTCCTCCTCCTCCTCCTCTCCTTTTCCTCTATTAATCCATCCATCCATTCTCTCTGTTTCCACACTCCCTCTTTCCTGGCTCACGTGGGTGTTGGGCATGTGGCCAGGACTCACGCATGGCACTTCACACCAGGTCTCTGGCATTTGCTCACACACATGCTCTACCATACGTGCATGTACACGCGCATGCACACACGTGCACTAGCAAGTCTACATTCACACCTATAGAGAGATGTGTTCACTGGCTTTTGCGCCTCTAACCCCCTTGCTAATAGCTCATGCATGGGTTTCAGGAATGCAGGAAGAGTATTCCTGTAGATCACACCTCCACTTATAGCTCACTACAAAACACGTGATAGATTCAGGGTGAGGGATCTGCTGTTTTCTGTTCTCTCCCTTTATTTTCTCCCTCTGTTTTTCACGGATATTTCCAGAACATTGTTACAGTAACTTGGTGTAACTAGATTTTTATGGATTTCTTCAAAAGTTGTACACTTAAAGTTGTAGGAATGATAAGAGAGTGTTATGAAAAGAGGCTTAGGGCTCAACCAACATTTAAAACAATTATTCCAGTGTTGAAGGGGAACTATCTGTGGGATTAATATGAACTGAAATGATATATCAGATAATCATTTTCAATTATCTTGGTGTATTTCTTTGCTCTTATTTTTCATATTAGAGAAAGTATAACATTGTGATTACACAGTCTAAGCAGCAACGTAATTGTTTGCTTCTCTCAGTCCTATCAAAACACTCACTGTGCTATCAGACCATCTGCAAATTAAACTTTGTCATCTTTTGGCGGTTTGGAGAATCGGAACCTGTTAGACTCAGAAATCACATACAGTTGAAGTTTGAAGTTTACATACACTTAGGTTGGAGTCATTAAAACTTAAAAAAAAAAACATTTTTCAACCACTCCACAAATTTCTGTTTTGGAAAGTCTGTTAGGACATCTACTTTGTGCATGGCACAAGTAATTTTTCCAACAATTTTTTCCAACGATTATTTCACTTATAATTCACTGTATCACAATTCCAGTGGGTCAAACGTTTACATACACTAAGTTGACTAAGCCTTTAAACAGCTTGGAAAATTCCAGAAAATGATGTCATGGCTTTAGAAGCTTCTGATAGGTTAATTGACATAATTTGAGTCAATTGGAGGTGTACCTGTGGATGTATTTCAAGGTCTACCTTCAAATTCAGTGCCTCTTTGCTTGACATCATGGGAAAATCAATTTCCAAACGCCTGAAGGTACCAAGTTTGTCTGTACAAACAATAGTACGCAAGTATAAACACCATGGGAAGTTGTCATACCTCTCAGGAAGGAGAGGAGTTCTGTCACCTAGAGATGAACGTACTTTGATGCGAAAAAGTGCAAGTCAATCCCAGAACAACAGCAAAGGACCTTGTGAAGATGCTGGAGGAAACAAGTACAAAAGTATCTATTTCCACAGTAAAACGAGTCCTATATCGACATAATCTGATAGGCCGCTCAGCAAGGAAGAAGCCACTGCTCCAAAACTGCCATAATAAAAGCCAGACTACAGTTTGCAACTGCACATGGGGACAACGATTGTAATTTTAGGAGAAATGTCCTCTGGTCTGATGAAACAAAAATAGAACTGTTTGGCCGTAATGTCCATTGTTATGTTTGGAGGAAAAAGGGGGAGGCTTGCAAGCCGAAGAACACCATCCCAACCGTGAAGCACGGGGGTGGCAGCATCATGTTGTGGGGGTGATTTTCTGCAGGAGGGACTGGTGCACTTCACAAAATAAATGGCATCATGAGGAAGGAAAATTATGCAGATATATTGAAGCAACATCTCAAGACATCAGTCAGGAAGTTAAAGCTTGGTCGCAAATGGGTCTTCCAAATGGACAATGACCCCAAGCATACTTCCAAAGTTGTGGCAAAATGGCTTAAGGACAACAAAGTCAAGGTATTGGAGTGGCCTGGAAAGCCCTGACCTCAATCCTATAGAAAATTTGTGGACAGAACTTAAAAAGCGTGTGCGAGCAAGGAGGCCTACAAAACTGACTCAGTTACACCACTTCTGTCAGGAGGAATGGGCCAAAATACACCCAACGTATTGTCGGAAGCTTGTGGAAGGCTACCTGAAGCATTTGACCCAAATTAAACAATTTAAAGGCAATGATACCAAATACTAATTGAGTGTATGTACACTTCTGACCCACTGGGAATGTGATGAAAGAAATAAAGCCGAAATAAATCATTCTCTCTACTATTATTCGGGCATTTCACATTCTTAAAATAAAGTGGTGATCCTAACTGATCTAAGACAGGGAATTCTTACTTGGATTAAATGTCTGGAATTGTGGAAAAACTGAGTTTAATGTATTTGGCTAAGGTGTATGTAAACCTCTGACTTCAACTGTATTTAACACACATTACGCACACAAACCAGTGAAACCACAACAATTTGCTATTGGCACAATGGAAAACCTTTACTAGAAGGTATCCTTTGTGTTGTCGCTACACAGGTCTCTATGAGAAGTCATGAAGCAAACCTGCAGCCAGGCATCACAGGGCACAGTAATTCATCATGGCACATTTGACCTCTCTAGAATCTTTTAGGAAATCCTCTTGAATGTGCCACAGGGTTTTCTCACTATACCCTATTCTGTCATATAAGCAGTTTGTCTCACTTGTCTATGGTAAATGATAACATGTTATTTTGGATATCTGATTTGATTGTTTTGTCCGTTCTACAATGATACAAGTGGCTATTATTGTCAATAATAACTTGGACAATGACTAATTTCGAAATAACAGCGACTACGACTAATACCCAGGATAAACACAGTATGATGATGTACGTGCATGTCATAGAGACCAAGATAAGGAGGGATGACATGAGTTGGTGCTGACCTCTGTGATGACATTTGTCACAGAGACATGAACCAAACACGACTGACTACAAGGGTGAGGCCTGTTTTTATCCATGGCTTTATCCACTAATGTGCTGGCTATTAAACCATCTGTACCTGTCATATGTCTCCAGTGAGCATCACCATTGCAATTCCATTCCATTCATCACCTCTGAACTCTCAGCTGTTTGGTTATTAGAGATATTAAACAATACTGGACCTTTAGTCATTTATTTGAACTACAAATCTTGCGTCTTTCACCATGCCTCCATCTGTGCCTTCATCTGGGCTCGGAAATAAGACAGCCCGAGCCCTCTGTACCTGAAACGTCCCTCCATTTCTATATGTCATAATAATCCTAATCAAGTGCTGGCTCTACGAATCCACACTCAGTCCTCCCACTCCATTCCCATCTCTCCCTGTCTTCATCTCTCTGGTTGGTGGATCTGTGGCGGGCGGCAAGGCTGAACGGCTGGGCTTTAATGAAGATTGTGTTTTTCCAGAGAGGGTCCGGTGGGATTACACAGCTGTCACAGCTGTCAGTCATTCCTCCACCCCTTCTGGAGCTGCTAGAAAGCTGTAGCCATGGCAACAGTGATATGACGACTGCTTTATGTGATGACGTAAACCCCTCGCACCTGTACCTAAATTCTGGCTCCCTGTTGTAGAGTGTTAGTGCAGACCCAAAGTTTAGACTGCTTCATGGCAAGAGAGAGAGAGAGTCGAGAGCTTGACTATAAGGTTCTATCTGTAAAAAGATGATTCTGAGATAATTGGCTTTAAAGTTCCGAAGCCTCATTGACTTGAATGGTGTCAGCAATGTTTATATTGTATTCTTTTCTACTTAACAACATGAATTAGAGTACTCATAATACTATATTGCTAGAGAACATTGAACAGAACAAGGCTATGTCAATAAATCAATTTTGACAAAAATGCTGATAGTCCCAAGCTCTTGTAGTTTAACTTTTTTCAAATCTGTTATTTAGCAGAAAGTAATAGCTTTACCGCAGTAGAAAACAAAGTATCATGAGCAAGATTATTGAAAATAAGCGGTTGTGACAATAACAGTGGAAAACAATCAACACAGCCACAAAAAAAAGACTTAAAAGGGATGGGCTGTTTCTTCTCTGCCCTTCCTCAGTTTAACAGAACACAGACAGGTTTGTGTGTGTGCTCGAGCGTGCGTGCATGAGTGTGTGCATGCATTTGTGTGTGTGCACGTGCGACCGCATTGCATTATATATGTGTGCAAAATCTAGGTCAGTCCTGCTGCTGTTGTACCCCACTGGTGAACCCTCTGGTGAGACCATTGCAGATCTGAAGGGGCAGAGGGATGTGTGGATATGTGTGCTTATCTGTGTACAGTGTGTGGTTGTTGCATGTGGACACATCCTTTCATCTATCCCCCACCGCCGKCYCCATTAAAAATAGARGTTTRCCACTGATAKCACATCTAAARCAGTGTAAGAAGGCACTGGATCAGCACTACACCGCTATGGCACTCCATTYAAGAAAYTCTGGTTRYGATYYAATCTWACCCTGGCCAATGGCAKTTTTCAGAGGATTAATATKATTGAAYRCCTCTRTTCCATGCTCAGGGCWTCTCTGGTTGACTGCCCGYACCCTAGTGTGAAGCACTTTGGCCSAAGGACCCCACTYCATCTGGTATTTACATGATCACAGACTGGAGAGMAGACACCATGTGGGGGAGAGAGAAGAGAGGGGTGGAGAGACAGGGTGGGAGTGGAGAGAGATGGAGGGAAGGAAACAAGAGAGAGGTGGAGGAAAAAGGAGAGATACAGTATGCAGAGAAACACTGTAAAAAATGGATCAACCTAAAAAAAAGACTTCCTGGTTACAAGTAAATAAGTTAGGTTTTCTCAATTGAAAATACTACATTTGTTGAAACCAAATACTGTATGTGATTCAATGCCAACTGTTTTATTTTATATTACCAAAGCATATCTCAAGTTGCAACCTATTTCTTTCAACACTTACTTTTCCCCTTTGTTTAAACCTAATAATAGCTAAATTAATATAACCCATTTTTTCATCTTGTTCCAAGTTCACTTTTTAGTTTAGAATAAGCTATCCAAATGTCCTCAATTGGGTTACAAGCAATTAAATAAATTCCCTATCAAGTTTTTTCATAAAATATAAATAATATTTCCATATCCTCTACACAAGACTGTCACATTTAGCTGCAACAAGATCATAACCAAACATTTCCTACCTTATCTTTAGTATCACATGCACTTTTTTGTCTTTTGGAAAGTTTCATTGTTGCATTTCAGCTCATATGTTTTTACATCATTTTATAAATATAAAAACGCATAAAAGCATTAAAACAGCATTTTGAATATTACATTTAAATTTGTTAAAAAGTACATGTTGTTAAAAACAATAGGAACAACATGAATAAAATAACTTTTTCTTGTAAACCACCCCCCCCATCAAATCCTGTAAAAAACATTTAAAATGTGTACAAATGATTTAGAAGGTAAAACATTTTAAGACATGAAAACATGTTAAAATGTCACTTTGTTAAAAGGCTGTCTTTGGTCCTTTGTACAAGAACGGGGTGAGTCCTTATCAAACTCGCCTCCTCCTGCTCCACTGAATCAATTACCGTCCTGTCCGTCGGGGCCCAGGGACATCCCTCCCCTAGGCGCCGCAGCGCTGTCAGGCCGTGGCCGCCGGGGCCTTGGGTGATGTGGGACACTTCGCACTTACACAGTTATCATTAGAGATGCAGACAAGGTAGATTAAATGTTTGCATGAGGAATACAAGATACTAGATTAACTGGAATTACATTTACTCTCACGGGTGGGCAAAAAGAACAAACTGAAAGCCACACCGCCAATATGCCACGCCTCAAACTCTTCTGTAGGCTGCCGCCGCTACATTGTCCCACCGCTGTTAGAGCCTTCTTCAATTATAAAAATCACATTAATCTGTCGAATTAGTTATTTGATTTCAGACAAATTTAATAGAATAGGTTGAACGAACTAAAGTGTCATTTTCAAATCATTCCAATCAGTAAAAGCACTTCAGATGAACAGCAGCGTCGTCCATTTTTTTACAGTGAAGAAAGATGGACAAAGCTGTTGCTAAAGAGGAAACCAGAGAAAGATAGGAATGTTTTAGTATTATTCCATTTTTTGTGTGATTATTTATTTATTTTATTTTCGGTATTTTTCTTAAAACGGCATTGTTGGTTAAGAGCTTGTAAGTAAGCATTTCATGTAAGGTGACTTCGGTGCATGTGACAAATGCAATTTGATTGGATTTGATTTGCAGAGAGAGGAGGAGAAAGAGAATCAGTAGAGGGAGAGAGAGAGAGACTATCCCAGTGGCGTCATTTCCTTCAACTGTGCACTATTCTATGAAATGATTGGTTATCATCAAAGGCTTAAGTCTATTGCATGGGAACAGCCTGTATTAACCTTTAAGGGTGCATGACATTATAAACTCAGTTGTCTGAGTGGATTTCACATGCCCTCACGTACGATCTATCTCGTCTGGGGTACCTTTGTTTTTTAGAGTGAAAAAGAGAAAGAGAGCGAAAGTAGCAGACAGCGGGAGAGAGAAGGAGAGAAGGAGAGAGAAAGAGAGAGTCAGGGAAAGATGGAGAGACTGCAGAGAGAAAGAGAAACGCGAGTGACAAGACATTCAGATAGAGAGCGAGAGAGGAGAAGAAGATAGTAAGAGAAGCGAGGAGAAAGGAGAAAGAGAAGAAGCTACAGAAGACTCTTGTGAAAACGGATGCTGAATCTCAGGGTGGAAAATGTGGCGAGGGGAATAATATGACTTCTTAAGTCCAGGCTGCTGCCAAACCCGAAGATTGATTAAGTTCAGAGATTCCCTCTTTATTACTTCAGTGGCTGGGTATTGCTACACGACTTGGCTTCAAAAGTGATGTGCGCTGTTCAATTTCAGATGGCATTTATTTCCTCCATCAAAATAAATGTATTCTCAAATGTAGCTTATATCCCAATGTGTTTCGGCCTTGTTGTGAAAACCAGGTGACTTACTTTACCAGTCCATCTTATGTTCACTACTCTAAGAGAGGATTGTATTTTAAAGTGAATATAAAACAGTCTCTAAACTCAACACTACTTTCCCACATTATAAGCAAACATTCTCAGCTCCCTATCTCTCTTGTCGTTTCTAGAAAATTGCATTATTTTATGTTTCCTCAAATCCTATATAAAGGGTTGCCACGGGAAATCATTCTTCTCTCATCCTTCCATTTCCCCAAACTTCTCCCATCTCTCTTTGAGACGTGGGGGTATGGCAGAGTAGTGTTTGATTCACAGGAAATGCAGTATTAAAGACCACGGACCTTGGCTGGTATTGCGATTCTTTGATCTGTCCACCTACTGGGGTCTCTTTGAACACTTCTCTTGGATTAAAGTCAATTGACCCTGGAAAGGCGAAGCTAAGGATCACAGCTACAAAGTAAGAGACCGTCTTTACCAGATGACTCCCTCAGACCCTTTTTTACAGAGCTCGACTTCGGCCCATCAGAAAATGCCTTCCATTTTAGTTTTATCCACTCAGTCGCTCAAATTTCAATCTGATCTATTGGGTTGTCTTGTAGTGGTTACATTTCTGAGCCCAAAATGATCTTATATCCTTCATTCGTATACTCGTATAGTAATACAGTCAAATGCAGGAATACCATCCAAATAAATAAACCACGAAGTAGGGCAGGGATCATCAAATACTGTAGATATAAAAAATATTGAGTGGATGGTCAGGGGTCCGGAACATAATTACAAATAATTTGTAGACTGCAAGCCCAGACAGATATAATATTTGACTAAAACATAATAATTTCAAACCTTGCTTGCAGTTGTATACGATCACATATAATCTCATTTTATGCGTGAAATATTTTGGAACAGATTTAGAAAATGTAAATCACTTGAAGCTGTTTTGCTGGTGTTTTTACAGTATTTTATGTCCAACAATAAAACCAAAAAGAAAGTTTTGTTTATTTTTTTGCTCAGAAACCTGAATATAATACGACATGTTTGGGGAGGATATAAATCCATGTAGCCTTCAGAATCTGGTTTGCAACAACACTTACCCCCACAATTTCCAAATCACACTCACAGTTGTCACACTGTCTCACACACACGTCCTCAGTGTCACTCTGAAACACAACACACAAACACACACATCCCCCAAACACACACCACTTACTGGAAACAGAATGCTTCCGTTTCATATTTACTCTCCCTCCTCTTCTCCACCCATGCCCCCTAAACCTAACAGATGGAACCATGAGGCAGCATGTAGAGGGGGATCTGTGTCTGTTATGTCTGTCAGTCGTCCTGGGTACAAGTAACACCAATGCCCATGCTGTTTGCTGCTCCACTGTGTGTGCACCGATGCCTGCCTACCTGGCAGCGCTCACTCCCCTCTGCCCTCCTGTCCCATTCTCTGTTGATTACCACTGTAATCCTGATCTTAATGGATTTTGCCACTCTCTTCTTCCACCCATCCTGATGCCCTGCCACCGGCAACAATGCATTTAAACTTCAACCTGTGGGAAAGTTCCAGAATGTTGTGGACAGGAAAGGTGCCTATGTTTGACGAGATGACGTCCCGGCGTCTCTGCTGCGTTTGTTTGCCCTTTGGAGTTTGTGTTCTATCCCAGATTAAGGAAAGCTATTAGTTGATCCTGTTAGTATGATTGATGTTTCTTAACTCGTATGGAATCTAAATATGCAGTTTGTGGGTTTGTACTGAGCTGAGAAATACTGTGAGCGGATGGAGGAAGAGGGATATGTATGTAAGTATGATGATGATGGCGTTATCAAGCTGCGAGGCAAAGCAGACTCCGTTAATCAGATAAAAGAAGCAACTATGGAGGGCACACTAATATACCCATCATCTGGGCACATGTCTAAATGTGTGTGTTGTGTGTGTGTGTCGTGTGTGTGTGTGTGTGTGTGTGTTGTGTTGTGTGTGTGGTGTGGTGTGTGTGTGTGTGTTGTGTGTGTGTGTGTTGGTGTGTGTGTGTGTGTGTGTGTGTGTGGTGTGTGTGTTGTGTGTGTGCGAGAGTACTACAGTGTTAGTATGTTTTGTGGTATTAGTGATTAGTGGTTTACAGTAAATGAGTGTGAGTGTGTGTGTCAGGGGAAAGGAAAGTTGTGGGTATGTGTGTGTGGTGTGTGTGTGTGTTGTGTGTGTGTGTGTGTGTGTGTGTGTGTGTGTGTGTGTGTTCAGAGTGTATGTGTGTTCTAAGACAGAAGCCCCCCCCCTCTCTCCCCTCTCCTCTCATGTTTACCTCGCTCAGCACAGCGGTGGAATCAAAGAGCAGAAACACAGAGGTTTGCTCATTCATCTCATCGCCTGCAGATTGAGGGTGGCAGCCTTTATTGCACCCGACCCCTGGTGTGATCACAGCGAAGAGTATGTGTCCCCTCCGACGAGTGTGGCCTCAGGCCTCCCGCTCCACAATGAAACACCAGCAAAAGCTGCAGTCTCTACCTGCAATCCTGCAAAGACATCACCAAAGAGAGAGCCGAGAATGGATCATCTTGTTCTACTGTGACTCATTGAAGGTGGTGTGTTCTAACGTGTGGAGCTGGAACAGATGTGAGGAACTGTGGGTGGTTTATTTGTGGCTAATGAGTTTCTCTCTCGTGTAGCTTTCCGTTGCTTCATAGAGGATTCAGTGCTCGGATAAATATCAGGAACGCATGGAATATGGAAGATGCTCATGGTCTATAAATACAACCCAACATATGTTTCTTTTAGATCTAGTCTGGATCTCAATCAACAGCAAAAGATTCGTTGTGAAGACGTTCTCAAATCATTTTCAAAGCAACATGAATTCAGATGTATTTCTCATTTTGTACGTTTGTGGTCCAGGTGCTGGACACTAGAGGTTTAGCCATGTGGATTTACTGGCAAGCAGGCACAGCCCTCATACAGTTTCATCACTCCTATGGATCACTAAACATCCTTCTAGTAGATTGGCTCATGTGTTGGTGTATGCTGATTTATGCTACTGTTCTGGTAAACAAACAGACCTCTCAATTATTGACCTCCCCCATTTGGTACGTTTTCCTGGGAGTAATGACTTCTTTGGGGATCTCTTTTAGGACCTCCTTCTCTCTCAAGCTATATGATTGTGCAAGATGTCATCTTTCAGAGGGCCCTTGATTTGTACAGTTTAGCATAAATTATTGATATTGATTCCTTACATTGGCTCTTTGAAAATACAGGGTCGAGAGCTGCACAGCTGGCAGGGGCAAACAGAGTGTATGAACTCCAAATGGTATTGCATACATCCACCAATGCAGTGTATGTAAAATATGTGTGGCTTTTGTCAAGCGTGTGTCATTCGAAACTGACACATTGAATGCTATTGATATCAATATCATTCAGTCTGTTCACACTGCTGCCATCTAGAAAGCGAAGAAAGTAAAGGTGCATCTAAGCTGGTCCCGAGAGACTGAAAAACAGCTTCTGTCTCCGGGCCATCAGACTTTTAAATAGTCACCATTAGCCGGCCTTTGACCAGTATCCTGCCCTGAACTTTTGTTACTGTTACTTTTGTTACCAGCTACCACTCGATACTCAACCCTGTGCCTTAGAGGCTGCTGCCTTATGTACATAGTCATTGAACACTGGTCACTTTAATAATATTTAAATACTGTTTTAAACACTTTGTATATACACTGAGATGTACACTATGTACACTAAGAACACCTGCTCTTTCCATGACATAGACTGACCAGGTGAATCCAGGTGAAAGCTATGATCCGTTAATGATGTAATTTGTTAAATCCACTTCAATCAGTGTAGATGAAGGGGAGGAGACAGGTTAAAGAAGGATGTTTAAGCCTTGAGACAATTGTGACATGGATTGAGCATGAGTTCAGATTAGTTTCTGCCTAGTAGAAATGAATGGTAAATAATGTATTGTGTCATTTTGGAGTCGCTTTTATTGTAAATAAGAATATAATATGCTTCTAAACACTTCGACATGAATGCAGATGCTACCATGATTACGGATAATGCTGAATGAATCGTGAATAACGATCAGTGAGAAAGTTACAGACGCACAAATATCATTCCCCCCCAAAAAATGCTAACCTCCCTGTTATTGTAATGGTGAGAGGTTACCATGTCTTGGCGGATATGATATTTGTGCGTCTGTAACTTTCTCACTCATCATTATTCACGATTAATTCAGGACTGTCCGTAATCATGGTAGCATCCACATTGATGTATTTAGAAAAATTCTATTCTTATTTACAATAAAAGTGACTCCAAAATGACACAATACATTATTGACCATTCATTTCTATTGGGCATAAAATAATCTGAAACACAACCAAAACAAACAGCAAATGCATCCAACAAGTTTGTAGAGTCACAAGCTTGATGTAATCATTGTGTGCTAGGAATATGGGACCAAATACTTCACTTTTGAACTACTTTAATACACATACAGTATAAGTGAATTTGTCCCAATACTTTTGGTCCCCTAAAATGAAGGGACTACAGTATCTACAAAAAAGTGCTGTAATTTCTAAATGGTTCAACCGATATGGATGAAAATACCCTCAGATTAAAGCTGACAGTCTGCACTTTAACCTCATAATTATTGTATCATTTCAAATCCAAAGTGCTGGAGTACAGAGCCAAAACAACAAAAACACTGTCACTGTCCCAATACTTTTGGAGCTCAATGTATATTTCTATTCCGGACTCTGACAGTGCTCATTCTAATATTTCTATATTTCTTAATTTCTCTCTTTTTATATTGTATTGTTTTGCATTGTTAGGTATTACTGCACTGTTGGAGCTAGGAACATAGGCATTTCGCTGCACCTGCGATAACATCTGCAAAATATGTGTACGCAACCAATAACATTTGATTTGATTTGATATGGGACATACAGTACGGCTATGCTGGTAAATAACCATATGGACAAAATCAGCAATTGGTGTGCAATGTTTGAAAACCAACGCCTTCGAGAACATCTAATTTGAGATCTTTACACCAAAGAGAAGCGAGAAATGACGAGATCCGTGTCTGTTCCGTGACCACCATTAATATCCTAGCAACTGTGTCCCAGAGGTACCATCATCTCCCCATCTGGCCAATTAACAGAGGGAGGAGCTGTCAGGGGAACATGGAGGGGAGAAATGAGGGGGATTGGAGCATTAGCACTGTGGATGGAAATGCTTGAGATTGGGATCACAGTTCTCTCCCCTCCACTTGACACGGGGGCTATTTCTGTGGCTCCAGGTTAACACTTTTTTCCCTGCCTCATGATTTCATTAGGCGCAATGCCACTCGTCACTCCGGTGTAGCGCGGATACCAACTGGGCTCGTGTTCCTGTAATAGCGACATGAGGATGGAAAAGGCTACGAAATTGCATTTAGTGAGCTTACCTCTGGTGTCTAATTAAACCAAGAGATGAAGCCGAAACTTTACGTGGTGAATACATTGGTTTCGTGAGAACGGAGTACAGTTCTTTCTGAGGAAGTTGATATTTCTTGTAGAGAATGATGTTCTCTTTTGTCTTCTACTCATGGCAGGATCATTAGGCAATAGGCTGCTGGATCAAGTTCACTCTCTTGAAAAATACCTTTATCTCTTTTAAACAATTTGACAGTTTTCCAGCAGTTCTTTGGAGAGTATAATATAATGTCAATGCAGTACACCCGATACTTCTTTTCTCTCTATTTTATCATCAAAGATGCCATAGCCTTCAACAGCATTCATGTTCACAGGCATAGCTTGCAGCAGAGTCCCTGATTCATAATTCAAAGCATTTGTTCTTAGTTACAGAGTTGACATTGAGATGATTACCGCATCCTACTCTTGCTGTATTTGTCCTTTCCTCCGCATCTAATGCAGGAAATATCACTTCATGCAAAAAATATTATCTCAGGCAACATGTACACACACAGTATGCTCATGCAACACATGTGAAGAAGACATTCTGGTTTTATCGTAACTTTTCGGAGTATTCATTCAAATCAAATGATGCAGTTTTTAAATAAATATAATACTGTTGTACAGTTCTCAGTCTTTGTTTTAAGCCTTTTTAAGTGGCTGAGCTCTTTCACAAGTTCTTTCTCGTGATCCAGGGTGTGATATTTGAAGCTGAATGAATGCTTGTGAGAATTTCTGAGCCTCTCTGATGTTGACATGCTCTCTTTCTCTACGTGTCAATGAAACGGCTCAAATTAGAGGGAGAGAGAACATCGGGTCCTCCGGGAACGGGAGCTGTCAATCATTAATGTTATTCTTAGCATCAGAGCAATGTCTCGATGGGTGAGAATGGCTAACAAGCTCTATCTACTGAAATGAATCAGTGGTACCGATGCTTAGTGAAAGCTCACTAACCATTTTAATTACGGTGTTTTCGGGATTTGAGGCTATTGACAAAGGAGTCAGAGGACGATAAACCTATCATCACTGCTTTGCCCTTTCACTATACGCTTCTCTTGTAAACATAATATACAATTATTTCCCAACATCCCAACAAGACCTCACAGTGGACTTGCAGTGAGTGTCGCTGTCAATTTGAGAGCTGAGATCTCAGTAAACACTTTGCTGAGAGACTGCAGCAAAACCTCCCTCCACCTCAACGTCATGCTCTCTGAAACCGTTCCCCCAACCTCACCATCATGCACTCTGAAACCGTT
Organism: Salvelinus sp. IW2-2015; assembly: GCF_002910315.2. NCBI lineage: Eukaryota > Metazoa > Chordata > Actinopteri > Salmoniformes > Salmonidae > Salvelinus > Salvelinus sp. IW2-2015. Next base: position 10,369,605 of record NC_036874.1, on the reverse strand, counting down.
CCCCTAACCTCACCGTCATGCGCTCTGAAACCGTTCCCCTAACCCCACCGTCATGCGCTCTGAAACCGTTCCCTCAACCTCACCGTCATGCTCATGCGCTCTGAAACCGTTCCATCCGAAAGCCGTCCACACCTCCATTGCACTCTGAAACCGTTCCCCTAACCTCACCGTCATTCGCGCTCTGAAACCCTTCCCATCAACCTCACCGTCATGCGCTCTGAAACCGTTCCCCCCAACCCCACCACCGTTACTATGCGCTCTGAACGTCTTCCTTCCCCCATAACCTCCACCGTCATCCGCTCGTCTAAGAAACCGTTCCCCAACCTCACCGTCATGCTCTCTGAAACCGTTCCCCAACCCACCGTCATGCGCTCTGAAACCGTTCCCCCAACCCCACCGTCATGCGCTCTTGAAACCGTTCCCTCAACACTCACCGTCATGCGCTCTGAAACCGTTCCCCGAACCTCACCATCATGCCACTCTGAAAACCTTCCCTAACCTCACGTCATGCTCTCTGAAACCGTTCCCGCGAACCTCACCATCATGCACTCTGAAACCGTTCCCCCAACCCCACCGTCATGCACTCTGAAACCGTTCCCCTAACCTCAACGTCATGCTCTCTGAAACCGTTCCCCGAACCTCACCATCATGCACTCTGAAACCGTTCCCCTAACCCAACTGTCATGCTCTGAACCGTTCCTGAACCTCACCATCATGCACTCTGACGTTCCCTACCTCACGTCATGCGCTCTGAAACCGTTCCCTAACCTCACCTTCATGCACTCTGAAACCGTTTCCCTAACCTCAACGTCATGCTCTCTGAAACCATTACCCGAACCTCACCATCATGCACTCTGAAACCGTTCCCCGAACCTCACCATCATGCACTCTGAAACCGTTCCCCTAACCTCACCGTCATGCGCTCTGAAACCGTTTCCCTAACCTCACCTTCATGCACTCTGAAACCGTTTCCCTAACCTCAACGTCATGCTCTCTGAAACCATTCCCCGAACCTCACCATCATGCACTCTGAAACCGTTCCCCGAACCTCACCATCATGCACTCTGAAACCATTCCCCTAACCTCACCGTCATGCGCTCTGAAACCATTCCCCGAACCTCACCGTCATGCTCTCTGAAACCGTTCCCCCAACCCCACCATCATGCTCTCTGAAACCGTTCCCCAACCCCACTGTCATGCTCTCTGAAACCGTTCCCCCAACCCCACCGTCATGCGCTCTGAAAACCGTTCCCCCAAAAATCATTAGAACTGGATCACCAAGGGCCACTGCTGTAGCTACCTCTACCCGACCCTTGCTGTTGTTTAGAATCAGAATCATCATGAAAAGGTAGAATTAGTTTGCAAGGAGAAATAACAGGTGTGAGGGTAAACCACTCTCTTTGGCACACGCTTCCTGCACTCATAGGCCTTTGCATCTGTCATCTGGCATGTTGTCTCTGTATTGTGAGTGATAAGATCTAGGTCATCTAGCATGTTGTCTCTGTATTGTGAGTGATAAGATCTAGGTCATCTAGCATGTTGTCTCTGTATTGTGAGTGATAAGATCTAGGTCATCTAGCATGTTGTCTCTGTATTGGAGTGATAAGATCTAGGTCATCTAGCATGTTGTCTCTGTATTGTGAGTGATAAGATCTAGGTCATCTAGCATGTTGTCTCTGTATTGTGAGTGATAAGATCTAGGTCATCTAGCATGTTGTCTCTGTATGTGAGTGATACGATCTAGGTCATCTAGCATGTTGTCTCTGTATTGTGAGTGATAAGATCTAGGTCATCTAGCATGTTGTCTCTGTATTGTGAGTGATACGATCTAGGTCATCTAGCCTGTTGTCTCTGTATTGTGAGTGTTAAGATCTAGTCATCTAGCTTGTTGTCTCTGTATTGTGAGTGATACGATCTAGGTCATCTAGCCTTAGATGGTTCAATTGAATGATGGTGAATTATAGTGTGCCACGTTTCTATTCTTGATCTCAGGGCATACATGCCATGTAAATACAGTATGTACAGTACTACATAATCTGACATTCAGATTTGGTATTCACACGAAACACATTCTAATGGTTGAGGGCTTTTAAGAGTAGTATTCATTACCGGCAATCAATAGTCATTCATTTTTGATTAGGAGACATGATACGAAATAATTTTCAC
>NC_036874.1:10361256-10367414 GCF_002910315.2 Salvelinus sp. IW2-2015 | reverse complement strand
ATCACCCAAGGGACCACTGCTGTAGCTACCTCTACCCGACCCTTGCTGTTGTTTTAGAATCAGAATCATCATGAAAAGGTAGAATTAGTTTGCAAGGAGAAATAACAGGTGTGAGGGAAACCACTCTCTTTGGCACACGCTTCCTGCACTCATAGGCCTTTGCATCTGTCATCTGGCATGTTGTCTCTGTATTGTGAGTGATAAGATCTAGGTCATCTAGCATGTTGTCTCTGTATTGTGAGTGATAAGATCTAGGTCATTAGCATGTTGTCTCTGGTATTGTGAGTGATAGATCTAGGTCATCTAGCATGTTGTCTCTGTATTGTGAGTGATAAGATCTAGGTCATCTAGCATGTTGTCTCTGTATTGTGAGGATAAGATCTAGGTCATCTAGCATGTTGTCTCTGTATTGTGAGTGATAAGATCTAGGTCATCTAAGCATGTTGTCGCGTGTATTGTGAGTGATACGATCTAGGTCATCTAGCATGTTGTCTCTGTATTGTGAGTGAAAGATCTTTAGGGTCATCTAGCATGTTGTCTCTGTATTGTGAGTGATACGATCTAGGTCATCTAGCCTGTTGTCTCTGTATTGTGAGTGATAAGATCTAGGTCATCTAGCTTGTTGTCTCTGTATTGTGAGTGATACGATCTAGGTCATCTAGCCTTAGATGGTTCAATTGAATGATGGTGAATTATAGTGTGCCACGTTTCTATTCTTGATCTCAGGGCATACATGCCATGTAAATACAGTATGTACAGTACTACATAATCTGACATTCAGATTTGGTATTCACACGAACACATTCTAATGGTTTGAGGGCTTTTAAGAGTAGTATTGCATGTACCGGCAATCAATAGTCATTCATTTTTGATTAGGAGACATGATACGAAATAATTTTCACCCCGAAGGTGTGTTTTTATTGCTGTTTACATCGTACGTCTCACAACTGATATGAAATGAAAGCAAACATGGAAATAGTTGACAGAAGGCTGTCTGTCTGTTTTGGCCCACTGTGTGTGTGTGTGTGAATGTGTATGTGTGTGTTTGTGTGTGTGTACTGTGCTAGGCTTGGCTGGGGTATCCACTCTCTACCAACACCTCCCACACTCCTACTCAGTCCAAAAGAGTAGTGCTGCTGGATCACAATCCAAGAGGGATACCCATAGGCCCAGGAAGGAGAGTCCACACCTTGTGTTCCAAGTTTATCCACTAGTGTCCTAGAAGTGTTATTTTCCCATGTTGCACTAATTATCAGCCCAACACAGCAATTTCTGACCATTTGTGTTGTATTGTATAGCCAGTTATTGATAAGAAACATGTTCCATCTACTAACATGAATCTTAGATCCTTCTCAATCGTAACAGGTCACATGATGATTTTGTGGACCCACACGGCATTGTCGTGAATTGAGGACCGCTCAGCCTATTCCTGTCCTTGTCTTTTCTCGTGTCCTGATCGAAACAAAGATTTTGTTTACACTAATGTGTCAACGTCTCTGTCAGATCAGGATCGATGTTAGCAACTCTAAGCTTTGTCTAATCTATGATTAGCCTTTGACTGCCAAAACGACTTTGAAGAGTGGTGTTTAGTCTGAAGTATAGTACTGTAGACGTTCCCACCGCCTTTACAGATGTTTTGTCCCCTTTGAAGTTACCTGTCATTTGATCAGCAAATGTAACTTAGTTGATATGAACTATCAACCTTTGCTGGGATCATAGAGAATAACCTCTAAGTGTTATTGAGAATTACTAGTATTTTGTCTTCGGAGCTCTGTAAAGGGAGCGTTATAAGATTATAGGATTAATGTAATTTCTAAGCGGTGATTTAGTTGTATTGTTCTCTAAACGTACGCTTTGTTGTAGAAGACTAAGCATGCGCTTAGTCATAGTTTAGTCATCCCAGGAACCCTAGACCCACTCCGATTTGCATACCGCCCCAACAGATCCACAGATGATGCCCTTTCCCACCTGGACAGAAAGAACACCTACGTGAGAATGCTATTCATTGACTACAGCTCAGCGTTCAACACCATAGTGCCCTCAAAGCTCATCAATAAGCTAAGGACCCTGGGACTAAACACCTCCCTCTGCAACTGGATCCTGGACATCCTGATGGGTCGTCCCCAGGTGGTAAGGGTAGGTAACAACACATCTGTCACGCAGATCCACAACACAGGGGCCCCTCAGGGGTGCGTGCTCAGCCCCTTCCTGTACTCCCTGTTCACTCATGACTGCACGGCCTGGCACGACTCCAACACCATCATTCAATTTTCAGGTGACACAACAGTGGTAGGCATGATCACCGACAACAACGAGACAGCCTATAGGGAGGAGGTCAGAGACCTGGCCGTGTGGTGCCAGGACAACAACTTCTCCCTCAACGTGATCAAGACAAAGGAGATGATTGTAAAAGAGATGGATGAAACCCGTTCCCCGAACCTCACCATCATGCCCTCTGAAACCGTTCCGCCAACCCACGTCATGCACTCTGAAACCGTTTCCCCTAACCTCAACGTCATGCTCTCTGAACCGTTCCCCGAACCTCACCATCATGCATCTGAAACCGTTCCCCTAACCTCAACGTCATGCTCTCTGAAAACCGTTCCCTGAACCTCACCATCATGCACTCTGAAACCGTTTCCCCTAACCTCACGCGTCATGCGCCTCTGAAACCGTTCCTAACCTCACCTTCATGCACTCTGAAACCGTTTCCCTAACCTCAACGTCATGCTCTCCCTGAAACCATTATCCCAACCTCACCATCATGCACTCTGAAACCGTTCCCCGAACCTACCATCATGCAACTCTGAAACCTGTTCCCCTAACCTCACCGTCATGGCGCTCTGAAACCGTTTCCCCTAACCTCACCTTCATGCACTCTGAAACCGTTTCCTAACCTCAACGTCTGCTCTCTGAAACCATTCCCCGAACCTCAACATCATGCACTCTGAAACCGTTCCCCGAACCTCACCATCATGCACTCTGAAACCATTCCCTAACCTCACCGTCATGCGCTCTGAAACCATTCCCCGAACCTACCGTCATGCTCTCTGAAACCGTTCCCCCAACCCCCCCCATCATGCTCTCTGAAACGTTCCCCCAACCCACTGTCATGCTCTCTGAAACCGTTCCCCCCAACCCCACCGTCATGCGCTCTGAAAACCGTTCCCCAAAAATCATTAGAACTGGGATCACCCAAGGGACCACTGCTGTAGCTACCTCTACCCGACCCTTGCTGTTGGTTTTAGAATCCAGAATCATCATGAAAAGGAGAATTAGTTTGCAAGGAGAAATAACAGGTGTGAGGGTAAACCACTCTCTTTGGCACAGACGCTTCCTGCACTCATAGGCCTTTGCATCTGTCATCTGGCATGTTGTCTCTGTATTTGTGAGGTGATAAGATCTAGGTCATCTAGCATGTGTCTCTGTATTGTGAGTGATAAGATCTAGGTCATTAGCATGTTGTCTCTTATTGTGAGTGTAAGATCTAGGTCATCTAGCATGTTGTGCTCTGTATTGTGAGTGATAAGATCTTAGGTCATCTAGCATGTTGTCTCTGTATGTGAGTGATAAGATCTAGGTCATACTAGCATGTTGTTCTGTATTGTGAGTGATAAGATCTAGGTCATCTAGCATGTTGTCGTGCTGTATTGTGAGTGATACGATCTAGGTCATCTAGCATGTTGTCTCTGTATTGTGAGTGATAAGATTCTAGGTCATCTAGCATGTTGTCTCTGTATTGTGGAGTGATACGATCTAGGTCATCTAGCCTGTTGTCTCTGTATTGTGAGTGATAAGATCTAGGTCATCTAGCTTGGTTGTCTCTGTATTGTGAGTGATACGATCTAGGTCATCTAGCCTTAGATGGTTCAATTGAATGATGGTGAATTATAGTGTGCCACGTTTTATTCTTGATCTCAGGGCATACATGCCATGTAAATACAGTATGTACAGTACTACATAATCTGACATTCAGATTTGGTTATTCACACGAACACATTCTAATGGTTTGAGGGCTTTTAAGAGTAGTATTGCATGTACCGGCAATCAATAGTCATCATTTTTGATTAGGAGACATGATACGAAATAATTTTCACCCCGAAGGTGTGTTTTTATTGCTGTTTACATCGTACGTCTCACAAGCTGATATGAAATGAAAGCAAACATGGAAATAGTTGACAGAAGGCTGTCTGTCTGTTTTGGCCCACTGTGTGTGTGTGTGTGAATGTGTATGTGTGTGTGTTTGGTGTGTGTGTACTGTGCTAGGCTTGGCTGGGGTATCCACTCTCTACCAACACCTCCCACACTCCTACTCAGTCCAAAAAGAGTAGTGCTGCTGGATCACAATCCAAGAGGGATACCCATAGGCCAGGAAGGAGAGTCCACACCTTGTGTTCCAAGTTTATCCACTAGTGTCCTAGAAGTGTTATTTTCCCATGTTTGCACTAATTTATCAGCCCCAACACAGCAATTTCTGACCATTTGTGTTGTATTGTATAGCCAGTTATTGATAAGAAACATGTTCCATCTATCTAACATGAATCTTAGATCCTTCTCAATCGTAACAGGTCACATGATGATTTTGTGGACCACACGGCATTGTCGTGAATTGAGGACCGCTCAGCCTATTCCTGTCCTTGTCTTTCTCGTGTCCTGATCGAAACAAAGATTTTGTTTACACTAATGTGTCCGTCTCGTGTCAGATCAGGATCGATGTTAGCAACTCTAAGCTTGGTCTAATCTATGATTAGCCTTTGACTGCCAAAACGACTTTGAAGAGTGGTGTTTAGTCTGAAGTATAGTACTGTAGACGTTCCCACCGCCTTTACAGATGTTTTGTCCCCTTTGAAGTTACCTGTCATTTGATCAGCAAATGTAACTTAGTTGATATGAACTATCAACCTTTGCTGGGATCATAGAGAATAACCTCTAAGTGTTATTGAGAATTACTGTATTTTGTCTTCGGAGCTCTGTAAAGGGAGCGTTATAAGATTATAGGATTAATGTAATTTCTAAGCGGTGATTTAGTTGTATTGTTCTCTAAACGTACGCTTTGTTGTAGAAGACTAAGCATGCGCTTAGTCATAGTTTAGTCATCCCGGAACCCTAGACCCACTCCGATTTGCATACCGCCCCAACAGATCCACAGATGATGCCTTTCCCACCTGACAGAAAGAACACCTACGTGAGAATGCTATTCATTGACTACAGCTCAGCGTTCACCACCATAGTGCCCTCAAAGCTCATCAATAAGCTAAGGACCCTGGGACTAAACACCTCCTCTGCAACTGGATCCTGGACATCCTGATGGGTCGTCCCCAGGTGGTAAGGGTAGGTAACAACACATCTGTCACGCAGATCCACAACACAGGGGCCCCTCAGGGGTGCGTGCTCAGCCTTCCTGTATCCCTGTTCACTCATGACTGCACGGCCTGGCACGACTCCAACACATAATTCAATTTTCAGGTGACACAACAGTGGTAGGCATGATCACCGACAACAACGAGACAGCCTATAGGGAGAGGTCAGAGACCTGGCCGTGTGGTGGGCCAGGACAACAACTTCTCCCTCAACGTGATCAAGACAAAGGAGATGATTGTGGACTACAGGAAAAAGGGACCAAGAACGCCCCCTATTCTCATCGACGGGGCTGCAGTGGAGCAGGTTGAGAGCTTCAAGTTCCTTGGTGTCCACATCATGGTCCAAGCACACCATGACAGTCGTGAAGCGGGCACGACAAAACCTATTCCCCCTCAGGAGACTGAAAAGATTTGGCATGGGTCCCCAGATACTCAAAAGATTCTACAGCTGCCCATCGAGAGCATCCTGACTGGTTGCATCACTGCCTGGAATGGCAACTGCTCGGCCTCAACCGCAAGGCACTACGAGGGTATGGTGCGAACGGCCAGTACATCACTGGGGCCAAGCTTCCTGCCATCCAGGACTTCTATACCAGGCGGTGTTAGAGGAAGGCCCTGAAAAATTGTCAAAGACTCCAGCCACCCTAGTCATAGACTGTTCCTCTCTGCTACCACACGGCAAGCGGTGCAGGAGCTCCAAGTCTAGGTCCAAAGGCTTCTAAACAGCTTCTACCCCAAGCTATAACACTCCTGAACATCTAGTCAAATGGCTACCCAGACTATTCCATTGCCGCCCCC
>NC_036874.1:10356708-10360003 GCF_002910315.2 Salvelinus sp. IW2-2015 | reverse complement strand
GGACTACAGGAAAAGAGGACCAAGAACGCCCCCTATTCTCATCGACGGGCTGCAGTGGAGCAGGTTGAGAGCTTCAAGTTCCTTGGTGTCCACATCATGGTCCAAGCACACCATGACAGTCGTGAAGCGGGCACGACAAAACCTATTCCCCTCAGGAGACTGAAAAGATTTGGCATGGGTCCCCAGATACTCAAAAGATTCTACAGCTCACCATCAGAGAGCATCCTGACTGGTTGCATCACTCCTGAATGGCAACTGCTCGGCCTCCAACCGCAAGGCACTACAGAGGTAGTGCGAACGGCCCAGTACATCACTGGGGCCAAGCTTCCTGCCATCCAGGACTTCTATACCAGGCGGTGTTAGAGGAAGGCCCTGAAAATTGTCAAAGACTCCACCACCCTAGTCTAGACTGTTCTCTCTGCTACCACACGGCAAGCGGTGCAGGAGCTCCAAGTCTAGGTCCAAAAGGTTCTAAACAGCTTCTACCCCAACTATAACACTCCTGAACATCTAGTCAAATGGCTACCCAGACAACACATGCCCCCCCCCCCCCTCCCCTCTCCACACCACCGCCACCTCTGGTGTCATCTATGCATAGTCACTTTAATTAACTCTACCTACATGTACATACAACATCAACTAACCGGTGCCCCACACATTGACTCTGTACTGGCACCCCTGTATATATTGTTATTTTTATTGCTCCTCTTAATCTTTAATTCTTCCTGGCTACTCCAACCCCGGTCAACAGCTCCGCCCCCCTGCAGCTACTCGCCAAGCCTCCCAGCTTCTCCTTCACCCAAATCCAGATAGCAGATGTTCTGAAAGAGCTGCAAAACCTGGACCCGTACAAATCAGCTGGGCTAGACAATCTGGACCCTCTCTTTCTAAAACTATCCGCCGCCATTGTTGCAAACCCCTATTACCAGCCTGTTCAACCTCCTTTCATATCGTCCGAGATCCCTAAAGATTGGAAAGTTGCCGCGGTCATCCCCCTCTTCAAAGGTGGTGACACCCTAGACCCAAACTGTTACAGACCTATATCCATCCTGCCCTGCCTATCTAAAGTCTTCGAAAGCCAAGTTAATAAACAGATCACTGACCATTTCGAATCCCACCATACCTTCTCCGCTGTGTAATCCGGTTTCCAAGCCGGTCCCGGGTGCACCTCAGCCACGCTCAAGGTATAATCGATATCATAAATCCCCCTCCCCTCTCCACACCACCGCCACTCTCTGTTGTCATCTATGCATAGTCACTTTAATTAACTCTACCTACATGTACATACAACATCAACTAACCGGTGCCCCCACACATTGACTCTGTACTGGCACCCCCCTGTATATATTGTTATTTTTTATTGCTCCTCTTTAATTCTTTAATTCTTCCTGGCTACTCCAACCCCGGTCAACAGCTCCGCCCCCCCTGCAGCTACTCGCCCAAGCCTCCCAGCTTCTCCTTCACCCAAATCCAGATAGCAGATGTTCTGAAAGAGCTGCAAAACCTGGACCCGTACAAATCAGCTGGGCTAGACAATCTGGACCCTCTCTTTCTAAAACTATCCGCCGCCATTGTTGCAACCCCTATTACCAGCCTGTTCAACCTCTCTTTCYTATCGTCCGAGATCCCTAAAGATTGGAAAGCTGCCGCGGTCATCCCCCTCTTCAAAGGGGGAGACACCCTGGACCCAAACTGTTACAGACCTATATCCATCCTGCCCTGCCTATCTAAAGTCTTCGAAAGCCAAGTTAATAAACAGATCACTGACCATTTCGAATCCCACCATACCTTCTCCGCTGTGTAATCCGGTTTCCAAGCCGGTCCCGGGTGCACCTCAGCCACGCTCAAGGTACTAATCGATATCATAACAGCCATCGATAAAAGACAGTACTGTGCAGCCATCTTCATTGACCTGGCCAAGGCTTTCGACTCTGTCAATCACTGAATTCTTATCGGCAGACTCGATAGCCTTGGTTTTTCTAATGACTGCCTCGCCTGGTTCACTAACTACTTTGCAGACAGAGTTCAGTGTGTCAAATCGGAGGGCATGTTGTCCGGACCTCTGGCAGTCTCTATGGGGGTACCACAGGGTTCAATTCTCGGGCCGACTCTTTTCTCTGTATATATCAATGATGTCGCTCTTGCTGCTGGTGATTCTCTGATCCACCTCTACGCAGACGACACCATTCTGTATACTTCTGGCCCTTCCTTGGACATGTGCTAACTAACCTCCAAACGAGCTTCAATGCCATACAACACTCCTTCCGTGGCCTCCAACTGCTTTTAAACGCTAGTAAAACCAAATGCATGCTTTTCAACCGTTCGCTGCCCGCACCCGCTCGCCCGACTAGCATCACTACCCTGGACGGTTCCGACCTAGAATATGTGGACAACTATAAATACCTAGGTGTCTGGTTAGACTGTAAACTCTCCTTCCAGACTCATATTAAACATCTCCAATCCAAAATCAAATCTAGAATCGGCTTTCTATTTCGCAACAAAGACTCCTTCACGCACGCCGCCAAACTTACCCTAGTAAAACTGACTATCCTACCGATCCTCGACTTCGGCGATGRCATCTACAAAATAGCTTCCAATACTCTACTCAGCAAACTGGATGCAGTCTATCACAGTGCCATCCGTTTTGTTACCAAATCACCTTATACCCCCCACCACTGCGACCTGTATGCTCTAGTCGGCTGGCCCTCGCTACATATTTGTCGCCAGACCCACTGGCTCCAGGTCATCTATAAGTCTATGCTAGGTAAAGCTCCGCCTTATCTCAGTTCACTGGTCACGATAACAACACCCACCTGTAGCACACGTTCCAGCAGGTATATCTCACTGATCATCCCCAAAGCCAACACCTCATTTGGCCGCCTTTCCTTTCAGTTCTCTGCTGCCAGTGACTGGAACGAATTGCAAAAATTGCTGAAGTTGGAGACTTTTATTTCCCTCACCAACTTTAAACATCAGCTATCTGAGCAGCTAACCGATCGCTGCAGCTGTACATAGTCCATCTGTAAATAGCCCACCCAATCTACCTACCTCCTCCCCATACTGTTTTATTTTATTTACTTTTCTGCTCTTTTGCACACCAGTATCTCTACTTGCACATCATCATCTGCTCATTTATCACTCCAGTGTTAATCTGCTAAATTGTAATTATCCGCTCCTATGGCCTATTTATTGCCTACCTCCTCATGCCTTTTGCACACACTGTATATAGACTTTCATTTTTTTCTACTGTGTCATTGACTTGTTTATTGTGTTATTGGCTTGTTTATTGTTTATT
>NC_036874.1:10293764-10356688 GCF_002910315.2 Salvelinus sp. IW2-2015 | reverse complement strand
TAAACATCAGCTATCTGAGCAGCTAACCGATCGCTGCAGCTGTACATAGTCCATCTGTAAATAGCCCACCCAATCTACCTACCTCATCCCCCATACTGTTTTTATTTACTTCTCTGCTCTTTTGCACACTCGTATCTCTACTTGCACATCATCATCTGTTCATTTATCACTCCAGTGTTAATCTGCTAAATTGTAATTATTCCCTCCTATGGCCTATTTATTGCCTACCTCCTCATGCCTTTTGCACACACTGTATATAGACTTTCATTTTTTTCTACTGTGTCATTGACTTGTTTATTGTGTTATTGGCTTGTTTATTGTTTATTCAATGTGTAACTCTGTGTTGTTGTTTGTGTCACACTGCTTTGCTTTATCTTGACCAGGTTGCAGTTGTAAATGAGAACTTGTTCTCAACTAGCCTACCTGGTTAAATATAGGTGAAAAAAACGTTTACTTTATCTCGTATTCTTATCCGTATTTTTTTTAAACTGCACTGTCGGTTAGGGGCTCGTAAGTAAACATTTCACTGTAAGGTCTACACCTGTTGTATTCGGCGCACGTGACTAATACAATTTGATTTGATTTGAGAGTCCGGGCCCACAAAACAATAATTATCATTTCACTTTCTATTTCTACTTTCATCCATGACCTGCTGTGGACTGTCAGCTATAGAATTAAAAGGTTAAACCTTCATGTTGCTCATAATTGTGCTGCATTTGGCTGCCTTTTAGAAAATGTGTGTTCGTTTTGGCGGACACCTCCTCAGTGCCAGTTGCAAATCCTTATTCTATGAAGTTTCCCAGTGTTGTGTTACTTTACTATTGAATTGAGATGTAGAGAATGATGCATCGTAGGAAGCAGTAATCTAATTGTTGGCAGAGGCGCTCCAGAGGGTGGGAGATCTCACCGTGTGATTGGACCATTTATCTCAATAAAGTGGCAGGTACATTATCAAATCTCTGGCCCTGGAGCAACTGTCACACACACGTGCAGGCAATCACATGGGAACACGGCGCATGCAGACACGCCCGCTTGTGCATGCCCCCACATGTCCGCACACATGCACACACGTGCACACATACAACAGAAACATACTCACATGAACAAAGATGTACTGGCACACACATTTATGCCAAAAGAACCTTTAACCCCAAGATGTATACAAAATGAGCTAAGACAACAATAGCAGACACGGTAGCAAAGAGTTAGTCACATAAAGCATTAGCATAACATATGACATATGATATTCTGTATATGCCTGTATAGACTGTATATGTCCCTAGGTTTTATAGCAATAACAGCGACACTATGGTTTTCCCTACTGAAGGAGAAATGCAAACAATGCCCCTTTTCATGGTATCCGTGCAAGCTTCCTAGCAACACATGCAACTGTTTTCACAACCCAGCTCACTTCATGTAAAGCCAGCCAGTGCAGCTCTTCCTCGCAGACTAATGGCTGGATTTTTTAAAGGGCAGATTATAGGCAATGAAACCCCCATCTCTCACCCCTCATCCTCTACCACACCAAGGAAGTCTTCCATGGAAGTGCCTCTTTAGATTGGAGTCAACAATGTGCTCCTAACTGGCATCATATTAATATTTAACTGCAGTGCCAAGCACCAAGGGGCACATTCTCTCTCTGTGGTTTGTCTTATTCTTACTCTTTTTTCAATATGGTGGACTTTTTTTGCATGAAATGCAGTTTTTCTGGCATAATTTCAGGGGCTTTGTTTTTGTATTGCAGTGGCTTTCAAATGTTTTAAATGGAAAGGGATATCTAACTAAGACCTGCGGCGATGCCCTCTATTTCATTCTTTCCTGGATTATATTTCATATTTTAGTGGTTTACATTTTGTGTCTCGGTATAAATAAAGATGACGTTAGTACATACCTGTTTTTTTTTGTGTTTTTTTTTACAACTTGTTAAATCTCGTAAAGTGATCAGCACATATGCTACATTGCGGCATATGTGATTATTTTTTATCCCAGTTCAATAAGCGCTTGTGTTGATGAAAGTCAAAAATATACAAATCAAAACCCATTCCATTCTATTACTTGGCATAATGGAAGTCTATTCTGCTGTGAATGTGTTCATTATGTCCTCCCGCCATTTATCCTTTCTATAATTATTGTTGAAGAAAAACACTGCAGTCTGCTCCCAGATGAAGACACAGAATCCGTTAGAATTCGTGGAAGTAATCAATCAAAATGTCCAACCCCTGAGCTTCAAATGTCAACATATCAATTTTATAAATGGTAGATTGTTGATTTGGTCCAATTACTGTGTCAGACCACATTACAATAGATAACAGACGCGTGTTATCTGAATAAAGCTCTCTCCCTTTCATTGAAATATGATTCAGTGGATTGTGACTAATTGTGGTAGGATTTACTGTTGGCTATCTGGTTTACCTTCCCTGTGTTCTCATAAAGCACGCCTATCAGAGCTGCATGATGGGCATGTTGAACATCACTGCAAAGCAGGAGGGACACTCCCATCCCTATCCCATTATTTAAAGGTCACTGATTGCCCCTCCCACAACATCCTGCCTCAAACTGGGGCAAAATAACATTAGTAAACAAGATAAACTCCCACAACACACATAAGAGATCCATGTGTTAGTTAGAGTGTAGAGCATGAGGTGTTTCTGTAAAACCTGTTGTTTTTATGGTTTTTGGTGCTTTAGTGGCAGCTAGTGAAATCCTAGGACGTTGGTTAGCATGCATAGGGAAACCTTTATGCCTCTGGCAGGTTGCTGAATTGATGGTGGATTTTGAGCGTCAAGGAAATTATGAGCTTTTATTGATTGCGTTCCTACTGTTATTGACAGCTTGGACAGGTTTCCAAGTGGTGCATGGACCATTGCGTTTGACCTTTTGAAATGTATCTGCTGTTGAATGAGTTGACAGTTGGATTTTGACACACACACACACACACACACACACACACACACACACACACACACACACACACACATGAATGGGTGGTTTGTGCAGAATGCCCAAAAATATCTTGTCACTGCAGGAGTGACAAATGAGTCTGTCTCCTATAAGCTGCAGTGCAGTATTCCACCTTCGATTTGTTATTGATCACTGAAGTTAGTGATTTAATTAGCTGAATCCAATGAGATGACTAGCAGATGGTAACCATGACACTAGTTCATAAAGGTGGCATCAATAATGACACAGAGCCTGCACAATGCTTCCTATTTGTGAAAAATATAATTAAATGGAAGAAACTGTTTCACATTGTATGGGATAAATCGAAAGTCTGCCTTAGAGTTATGTGCAGTGATGTATGTTGTGCTTGATGAATCAGAATCATCAAAAAGCCCTTTAAACGATGGAAGTGTCATTGTGGTATTTCAGCTAATGACATTCAGGTCAATTGTGAGAGGAAGAGCTTTAGTCAATGGATTGTAGCTTAGCGAAACATGGCCAAGGGCACAGATCACACTGAACATAGGGTTGGTAATTATCCATGAATGTTAAGCAGTTCAAAGTTTTTCAGCAGACATTAAGTGGTAGCCTCTGGTCTATTCCTTCTCCTCAGACATATTTTTCTCTTTTTTATTATAACCCATGATTTACAATTTGGTGTTGTTTATAAAAAAAAAGGCAATGTTCATTTGTTCATTCATTTGCGGCGTCGGGTAGCCTAGTGGTTAATGTGTTGGACTTGTAACTGTAAGGTTGTAAGATTGAATCCCTGAGCTGAAAAGGTAAAAATCTGTCGCTCTGCCCCTGAACAAGACAGTTAACCCACTGTTCCTAGGCTGTCATTGAAAATAAGAATTTGTTCTTAACTGACTTGCCTAGTAAAATAAAAATTAAGAATTTGGAGGTGAAATGAAGTGTCTGACCATACTTAGTAATTTAAGAACTTATGATGCATTCTCTTCAAATACAGACTTCTGTACTACCCCTTAGGACTATGTGGTCTCTCTGAAGGGATACACAGTTTGAAATTGTGTAATGCTCATCACATTGTTTGCAAGCTTTTTGGCCTTTTAGCTAACTAATTGCTCTACTGGGTTTAACAGGAACTCGACATGGCATGTTCAATGTGTTGACGTTCATCTCTGCCGAGGGTTATGTGCAATTGTATTTAAGAGGGCCTTTTGTATTCCGTTTCACTCTGTGCTGCAACTGAACTTTATTAGGAGTTGGGTATGGTAGTTAGGGGATACAAGGTCCTTGGCTCGCTTTCATTTTACAGTTATCTTTTGTAGCTTTGGCCATCTGAGATGTGATAGCACTTTATTTTAAGTGGTTTTCCTAAAGCAACCTAATCTGCTCATAATAACAGCTGTCCAACCTGGTCCTGACATTCTGTAGAATGACAGACATTTTGAGTGCTCTGAGACACCTGAACCAGAAGTAACGACAGGGATTTCTTGGCAATAGGACCACCCCTTTAGCATCTGTCAGACAGCAAGGACAGCTCAAAATGATCCCTGACCTTGGCAGTAAGTAGTTCCTGTCTTAGATGGATCAATAACAAGCAAACACAACCAAGTGAACAGCTCTGTGTGACACCATCCTTAGTGAGGATGACCCTGTGGGAGCCAAAACATGTCTGTTCATTAATGAACACATTGGGACAGAGAGATCCGACTGACTATCTAACAGTTGGAATATTACACTTCTTACTCCAGCCTAATCTGCTGCTTACAGAGGGAGTATGTGCAATTGAGCCTACGGGAGATCTGTTAAGGCTCTTGGACATTGTGTGAAAATGTTAAAATCTCCCCCTGAGTTATATATTCAAGCATTAAGGCCTGAGGGGGTGTTGTATATGACCAGTGTACCACGGCTAAGGGCTGTTCTTAAGCACAACGCCACACGGAGTGCATGGATACAGCCCTTAGCCGTGGTACATTGGCAATATACCACAAACCCGAGGTGTCTTATTGCTATTATAAACTGGTTACCAACGTAATTAGAGCAGTAAAAATAAATGTTTTGTCATACCCGGGGTATAAGGTCTGATATACCACAGCTTTCAGCCAATCAGCATGCATGGCTCGAACCACCCAGTTTGTAATTTATAGTATACTATTCAGACTGTTGATATACTAAATGTTAGTTCTGTACTTCATTCTTTCATCAAGCACAACGCCATGACTCAGACCAACATGGATGATCTTATCGTACAATGATTGGGGATTAAAGAGCTGTTTCACATTTTTAACAGCATTCAATGAGAGGATGTCAGTTTGGCTTCCATGGCATGTAGCTACAGCTCCAAAATTAATGTGTTTCATGCCATACTGTCTTCATCATGGAGTGCCAACAACCTAATCACTGCTAAGATCCCACCACTCACACCATGTGTCTAACAAAACTTCAAAGTAAGCTCCTTTTGCTATTGGTGAAATCATTTTGCTAGGGTTTCATTTACTCAGGCAAACAGCATATGGGGATAAGCCTTGGGAATGCTTCAGATAGTTTACCCCCTGCCTCTTTTGTGCCGAATACCCCAGACACCCCATTTCAAAAGGCTATTAAATGAACCCCAATCTGATCGGTAGCTAACGGATGCCCAGACATCCCCTGAATCACAACTACAGTGGCAAGAAAAAGTATGTGAACCCTTTGGAAATACCTGGATTTCTGCATAAATTGGTCATACATTTTGATATGATCTTCATCTAGGTCACAACAATAGACAAATACAGTCTGCTTAATTAAACTAATAACACACAAACAATTATAGGTTTTCATGTCTCCATTGAACACACCGTGTAAACATTGACAGTGCAGGGTGGAAAAAGTATGTGAAGCTTTGGATTTAATAACTGGTTGACCCTCCTTTGACAGCAATAACCTCAACCAAATGTTTTCTGTAGTTGCTTATCAGACCTGCACAATGGTCAGGAGGTATTTTGGACCATTCCTCTTTACAAAAAACTCTTTCATTACAGCAATATTCTTGGGATATCTGGTGTGAGCTGCTCTCTTGAGGTCATGCCACAGCATCTCAATTGGGTTGAGGTCAGTACTCTGACTGGGCCACTCCAGAAGGCGTATTTTTTTCTGTTGAAGCCATTTTGTTGTTGATTTACTTCTGTGTTTTGGGTCGTTGTCCTGTTGCATCACTCAACTTCTGTTGAGCTTCAATTGGTGGACAGATAGCCTAACATTCTCCTGCAAAATTTGTCTTACCGTGGACTGATGAACATAAAGTATTTTAGAGATACTTTTGTAACCCTTTCCAGCTTTATGCAAGTTAACAACTCGGTCTTCTGAGCTCTCTTTTGTTCGAGGCATGGTTCACATCAGGCAATGCTTCTTGTGAATAGCAAACAAAAATGCAGCTCTAACCAACATCTCCAATCTCGTCTCATTGATTGGACTCCAGGTTAGCTGACTCCTGACTCCAATTAGCTTTTGGAGAAGTCGTTAGCCTAGGGGTTCACATACGTTTTCCAACCTACTGTGAATGTTTAAATGATGTATTCAATATAGACAAGAAAAATACAATAATTTGTGTGTAATTAGTTTAAGCACACTATCTTCGTCTATTGTTGTGACTTAGATGAAGATCAGATCGAATTTGATGACCAATTTATGCAGAAATCCAGGTAATTCCAAAGGGTTCACATACTTTTTCTTGCCACTGTATATATGATGCATGTATAGTCTGACAACAGGGCATTGATCTTGTGTTGATATAGGGGGAAATAAAACAGCCACGTGTGATGTGCTTTGAGGCTTCTGTCGACATGCTGACACACTGATTGAAGCCAGTTCCTGCCAGCAAGATCAGTAGCTGAGCGAGGAGATGAGCCCACTAATAGGCTGTCATCTGAGGCATTTGGGTCTGATAATTGCAGGAAATATTTCAGCCTGTTTCAGCCAGACTAGGGTTCTTCGTCCTCCACAGAGGGGCAATCGGTTCAGGGGTGCAACATGGGTAAACACAAGGCCCCCTCACCCGGATACCACTCAGCCAGAGGCCATCATGTAACACAATCAATTGGCTGTAGATGGAAGGGGTTGGTCTGAGGTGAAGCTGTACATTAGTCTCCTCTTCTTTCTCGGTTGTCCTGTGCTGTCACTAGCATGTGGATAACAGCGGCAGAGCACAACATGGTCACGGATTAGGTTGAGCTGAATGACTCAATGAACAACACTGCTATTAAGCCGCAGATTTTTTTTTACTGTGATGAGGTTTGGTGTGGGGATCAAAGTCAGAGAAAGCTCTTGTGTTACGGCTGCAAAGGAGACTTCATTCAGAGTAAAACGTGGAGCTGAAAGAGGAGCTATAGTAGAATAGCTGATGTACTAATCTTTCAGTGCATGAATTGTAAATATGCTGTATGTCTCCGGGTATGAAGGCGCGGTCTGGGTTCTCTATGACATTATTGGTCTCCATCGATCCGTCCACTGCGCCTGCTGATGTGGGTTAATTCTACGTCCTGGTTGATATTTGTATGGTTTGCTTTTTCCAAAGGATCAATAAACTACCACCCCTAAAATAATCAATTTGCCATCAATTGATATATTGTATAGCATACACTGTATCCACTTTACCATTTGATGTAAAAAATAAAAAAGCCCAATTCTTGTCTATTTCATAGTTATTTTAACGCTGTCTGTGTTGTGTTCCCAAGGGCCATGGGGCAGATGTATGGGCAGTGACTGTGGCCCAGGTGGCAGCCAGAGTCGGGCTGTGTGGTGTGCCCACGTGGACGGCTGGACCACCCTCCACACCAACTGTGACCAGTCCCAGCGGCCTWCCAACCAGCAGAACTGCTTCCGTGTGTGCGACTGGCACAAGGACCTTTACGACTGGAAACTGGGTGCCTGGAACCAGTGTGTGTCCGTGTCAGCAAGAACCTTTGGGGGCATGCGGCCATACGTATGCAATGGGGGTGAGGAGGGCATTCAGACCCGGGAGGTGGGCTGCATACTAAAGTCAGACGAATCTCTCGGCGACGACACCATCTGTGAGTACTTTGAGCCCAAGCCTCGACTAGAGCAGGCCTGCCTCATCCCCTGTCCTCAGGATTGTGTAGTGTCTGAATTCACCCCCTGGACATCCTGCTCAAAAACCTGTGGAACCGGCCTAAAGAACCGGGTGCGCAGTGTKCTGGTGCCTCCYCTCTTCGGGGGTTCKGCCTGCCCKAACCTYACRGAYTTCCAGASCTGTAAGCCAGGGRCTTGTAAGGGGCCTGAGGGGGTGTACAGCCTCAGGGTGGGGCCCTGGATGCCCTGTTCTCTCCCCATTTCCCGSCCGGTGCGGCAGGCCAAGCYTAGGAAGGGTAAAGGGGGGGCCAGGGAGAGGCCTGGGGTCAAAGACCCTGATACTAGGGAGCTGATCCAGAAGAAACGGACCAGGAACCGGCTCAACAGGCAGGAGAGCCCCTTCTGGGACATCCAGGTGGGATACCAGAGTCGCACGGTGTCCTGTGCACACAGGAACGGGAGCACGGTGGGACTCAGGTAAGTGGCTCAACGTCAGTATTTCAGGGTCTGGGGTAATACCACTGCCTTAGTCTGTGTCTGTGTGCTGGTTGTCCTTTAAAATTGTACTTTTAGTCTAAATGGGCAAACCATGATATTTCGTTGGTCATAGGAAACCATGTGTTTTTGTCGTTTCAGAACTGTAATTCATCATAGTGAGTTATCTCTTGGCTTGTCCTTAAATAACACTCAATCTTAAAATAGGCACACACCTGCCACATGTCTTAACAGGCCTTTGCAAGGGGTTGTTTTTATCTTCTGCAGAACTGTAAGCACAGTATAATGTTGTGATGTGATGTACTGTACTGATGTACAGTGGATGACAGGAAGGGGAATGGTTATTTGTCTCTGCTTTGCTGTCAAAGCAATGGGGCACTCCCACTTTCTGGTGTCTACTTTCAACGGTGGAGATGACAACTCTATATTCACTGGTGCTCATTCCGTGACAGGGATTGAATCTTAGCCAGCACTTTGTAAAGCACATTGAAAAGTCCTCTGTGATCTTCGACCGTAAAAGAGCAGGATGAGTTGCACAATGTACATCATTGTGTTGGTATTGTTACGTGTGCAGGTGAGGAAAGATCAAATCAAAAAGATAACAGTAATTTCAGTTCAACTAAAATAAAGTACAGTCATTTATTTTTTAAATGCTGTTGACCAAATAGTTTTTGGTTCAGGTTATCAATGATTCAGGTTCTTCGCATACTATATCTTATATACAATATACAGTAGACAAGACTGCATGCGTATCCTTCAAGTAAACTGACATTTCCTTGGGCCCTGTCTTGGCTTGAGGCAAGTCCCTAACCCTGTCTTGCCTTATAGCTCTTTCTTTTGCATTGAATGATGTCTTTGTTTTATGCTGAGTGACAATAACTTCAAATGTCAGCACGGTATCTCTCATCTTAGAATCCATGAGGTCTTTCATCTCTAGCAAGGAGAGCTACAGTCTCCGTTATATAGCCTTATATCCACATTGTGTATGTGTTACATGCCACAGATGTGATCAATTATGTACTAAATCTATTCATTAATGCGCTGTTGGTGCCAACTTCTCAGCAGTGGCTGGGATCAAATATTTCAAAAGAACCGTGAAAACAAATCTTATGCCCTTAGGAAGGTAAATACTAATCTTTGACTTGTTTATTTCTGGTTCTGAAATATTCATCGTTGTTTTTGCCACTTCAGAAAAGTGGAACAAACTTCCCAGCAAACCAAAAATGTTTCTGTGAAAGTTCCCAGAACATTAGTTTGGTTGCGGCAATGTTCTCATAACACAAAAACTGCCCAGTTGCGATGATAATTATACAATGTTTGTATAAAACATTTGCCTGATGTTGCAAGAACATTCCCAGAACGTTGTGGCAGTATGTGCTAAAAACATTACTGGTACATTGTGTTATTACAGTACCTGGAAACCTAATGAGAACGTTTGGGGGAACGTTCTGTGGTGGTTGTTACAGATGTTGTGCACAACATTTTCATGAATGTTAAGAAAACATTCCAAGAATATTTCCTTTAAAACATTTTCTGAATAAAATAAACATTTTGTTATCAAAAACATTCTTCGTATATTTTTGGGATGTCATCATCCGAATGTTAGATAAAACCCAACTGGAACTTAATGAGAATCTTAGCTAATGTTCTGGGAATGTTCCCGGTTTGCTGGGTTCTCTCTGAAGCGATATCCAATGAATCTAGGCAGTCGTCCTCCGAACATCTTGCTGACTTCATTTCCCATTTTGTTTGATGTACATCTGTCATCGTTGGGCCACAGCTTTCTCTTGACTCATTACACTTTGTTTTAGTCTGGTTGTAGAATAGTGGCTGGCTTTACATGTAATCAAATGAAAACAGCATGCATGTGTAGGCTATTTACTGTAGGTTCCAGCTTGCATGGTGGCCTCTGAGGTTTCTGTTTACCACCAGAAGCACTTCTAGAAAGTATCACTTACATCTTTTAGTTCAAATTTGAGTCTCCCATATTTGAGTCTCCCATATTTGAGTCTCCCATATGCTACCATGCTTATGTTTCTCTTCACTGGCCTCACAGGCCTTCCAACCATTCCACTCTGTTTTCCAAACTGTGTTTTCATCAAGGCGCTAAAAAAGATGGTTAAAAGATTTCTCCCAGGGTTTCACATTCCCTGACCCACATAGTACCGCCTGTGTTGTAGGCTTCAATTGTACCACACGTTTCTGAGCCAAAGCCTCGTGTAATGAGCATGCTTGTGTTCAATGTGGATATTCTCCAGAAACCAAACTTTTTTGTGGAACTTAATGGAATTTCTTGTTGTTTGTTGTATAACCTTTATTGGTTTTAAAATGAGAGTTTGAGTGTTTTTGAAATATTATTACTCTCTTATTTCAAGTGAAATTGTTTGTCTGTCCCTGTTCTGTCTGACCGATGGAGATATAAAAAAAATGATGACTACTTTCAAGACTTCAAAACCCCCACAACAATGCAGAATATAATAAAAAGTTGACACAACAAAAACATCAAATACTGAAAGAGAAAGAGTTGCCGTGAAAAGGGTCAATGGATGCTGTAAGGCTTTTTAAGCATGTGTGAAGTTTCATCTGAGTCAGGAAGCGAGCCATTATCCTCACTGAGTCACAAAACCTTTGTTTTAATTCCTGAATGTTTTTCACTGAGAAAGAACTCTACCTGCGTGCCTTGTTGGCAGCACCACGAATCTTTGTCGTGACGTCACACCTGCAGGCCCACCACATCAAACAATTCAAAGGTATCTTAATCTGTGGAGACAGAGGGGTTAAACACAACTCAGACTCTTTTTCAAGCGTTTTTCAAACCAGTTGCACTCGTTTGTGTGAGAAGTGTGAGAAGCTAGAGGTGAAGTGTGGCATCGGCGTAGTCTAAATTAGAGGGTTCTAAATGAAGAAGAACTGTAATTAGCAGTAAAAGATCGTCAGCTGCAGCGCCTCAGGGGAAAGGCGATGCACACTGCGGTGCAAGGAACAGAAAATAGTCTGATTTAATTCCTAATCATTTGAAGGAGCTTAAAGAGGCAGCGTTTATTCATTAGCTCTAATTGCAAGTTGAATGATTACAGAGTGATGCTTTTAGTGATTGATCAGTTGTGGTTACTATTCTGATGCTTTTGAGGCACAACCCTTCAGACTTTATGTATTGTATTGCATTACATGTACAAAACCCCTCGTCTCATGGTCCTTTGAGCCGGATTTGAACCAGCAACCAATTCACTACCTAAATGTGGGGGCTTCGCAGCTTTTTTTCTGCATTGTTTATTAAGGTGTGATGATTCTGAATGAAGGGTTGAGAACTAGGGTTCAATGCCAGTCAGTTCCCTAAGGACTCTTGAATACAGCTTATTACAACATGCTTAGTATAATGTACACTGCTCAAAAAAATAAAGGGAACACTTAAACAACACAATGTAWCTCCAAGTCAATCACACTTCTGTGAAATCAAACTGTCCACTTAGGAAGCAACACTGTTTGACAATAAATTTCACATGCTGTTGTGCAAATGGAATAGACAAAAGGTGGAAATTATAGGCAATTAGCAAGACACCCCCAATAAAGGAGTGATTCTGCAGGTGGTGACCACAGACCACTTCTCAGTTCCTATGCTTCCTGGCTGATGTTTTGGTCACTTTGGAATGCTGGCGGTGCTCTCACTCTAGTGGTAGCATGAGATGGAGTCTACAACCCACACAAGTGGCTCAGGTAGTGCAGCTCATCCAGGATGGCACATCAATGCGAGCTGTGGCAAGAAGGTTTGCTGTGTCTGTCAGCGTAGTGTCCAGAGCATGGAGGCGCTACCAGGAGACAGGCCAGTACATCAGGAGACGTGGAGGAGGCCGTAGGAGGGCAACAACCCAGCAGCAGGACCGCTACCTCCACCTTTGTGCAAGGAGGAGCACTGCCAGAGCCCTGCAAAATGACCTCCAGCAGGCCACAAATGTGCATGTGTCAGCATATGGTCTCACAAGGGTGATGTTAGGACAGCTGAAACTGTTGTTCTGATTTAAAGAAGCAATACAACTGGCCTTCTTTAGACTAGTTGAGTATCTGGAGCATCAGAATTTGTGGGTTTGATTACAGGCTCAAAATGGCCTGAAACAAATAACTTTCTTCTGAAACTCGTCAGTCTAATCTTTTTCTGAGAAATGAAGGCTATTCCATGCGAGAAATTCAAATCAAATCAAATCAAATCAAATCAAATCAAATCAAATTTTATTAGTCACATACACATGGTTAGCAGATGTTAATGCGAGTGTAGCGAAATGCTTGTGCTTCTAGTTCCGACAATGCATAATAACCAACAGTAATCTAACCTAACAATTCCACACTACTACCTTACACACACACCACAGTGTAAAGGATAAAGAATATGTACATAAAGATATATGAATGAGTGGTGTACAGAACGGCATGGCAGATGCAGTAGATGGTATAGAGTACGTAGTATACGTATGAGATGAGTACTGTAGGGTATGTAAACATAAAGTGGCATAGTTTAAAGTGGCTAGTGGTACATGTATTGCATAAAGATGGCAAGATGCAGTAGATGATATAGAGTACAGATATATACATATGAGATGGGTAATGTAGGGTATGTAAACATTGTATTAAGTGGCATTGCTTAAAGTGGCTAGTGGTACATTTTTACATAATTTCCATCAATTCCATTTTTAAAGTGCTGGAGTTGAGTCAGTATGTTGCAGCGGCCGCTAAATGTTAGTGGTGGCTGTTTAACAGTCTGATGGCCTTGAGATAGAAGCTGTTTTTCAGTCTCTCGTCCCTGCTTTGATGCACCTGTACTGACCTCGCCTTCTGGATGATAGCGGGGTGAACAGGCAGTGGCTTGGGTGTTGTTGTCCTTGATATCTTTATGGCCTTCCTGTGACATCGGTGGTGTAGGTGTCCTGGAGGCAGGTAGTTTGCCCCTGGTGATGCGTTCTGCAGACCTCACTACCCTCTGGAGAGCCTTACGGTTGTGGGCGGAGCAGTTGCCGTACCAGGCGGTGATACAGCCCGACAGGATGCTCTCGATTGTGCATCTGTAGAAGTTTGTGAGTGCTTTGGTGACAAGCCCAATTCTTCAGCCTCCTGAGGTTGAAGAGGCGCTGCTGCGCCTTCTTCAACGCTGTCTGTGTGGTGGGACCAATCAGTTTGTCCGTATGTGTACACCGAGGAACTTAAAACTTTCCACCTTCTCCACTACTGACCCGTCGATGTGGATAGGGGGTGCTCCCTCTGCGTTCCTGAAGTCCACAATCATCTCCTTTGTTTTGTTGACGTTGAGTGTGAGGTTATTTCCTGACACCACACTCCGAGGGCCTCACCTCCTCCCTGTAGGCCGTCTCGTCGTTGTTGGTAATCAAGCCTACCACTGTAGTGTCATCCGCAAACTTGATGATTGAGTTGAGGCGTGCATGGCCACGCAGTCGTGGGTGAACAGGGGTACAGGAGAGGGCTCAGAACGCACCCTTGTGGGGCCCCAGTGGCTCAGGTATTGTCAAGAAAGTGAAGATCCCGTACAACGCTGTGTACTACTCCCTTCACAGAACAGCGCAAACTGGCTCTAACCAGAATAGAAAGTGGAGTGGGAGGCCCCGTGCACAACTGAGCAAGAGGACAAGTACATTAGAGTGTCTAGTTTGAGAAACAGAGCCTCACAAGTCCTCAACTTGCAGCTTCATTAAATAGTACCACAAACACCAGTCTCAACGTCAACACTGAAGAGGTGACTCCGGGATGCTGGCCTAGAAAGTTCCTCTTCCAGTGTCTGTGTTCTTTTGCCCATTTAATCTTTTATTTTATTGGCCAGTCTGAGATATGGCTTTTTCTTTGCAACTCTGCCTAGAACCAGCATCCCGGAGTCGCCTCTTCACTGTTGACGTTGAGACTGGTGTTTCTTTGCTTTTTTTTTGCTTTTCTTTCAAAACAAGGACATTTGTAAGTGACCCCAACTTTTGAATGGTAGTGTACTTCTACTATAGTACAAGTATTAGTACATTATAGTACATGATAGTATATTATCATGTACTTACATCCAGCTCATTGATGAATGACCCGCTTCTTCCCATTGTCCCGATAGGTAGTGTTCAACCTACACAACCATCTATCTGACGTAAGACAATGCTCCTTGATGAGTGATACACTGCAATAGACAGAACAAAAAACACCATTCCACAAATTCAACCAACATACGCCAAATTCTACCTCAAAATTTACCTCAGCTGAAACCCGCTGGCCACTTGTTCTAGGACCACCAACACAAACAGGCTCCCTCAGCACCAGCTTTCACATCCACTGTTGCAAATTGCAAGCAGATCGCAGACAGATCTCACGATTACTGACCTTGCCACTTCTCTCTCGCGTTACCTCTTTGTTCCAGTCTGTGTCTGCCCAGGGACCTCCCTCTGACGGTCCAGTCCTGCATCCTCGCTAAGGACTGTAAGCTGAGCGAGTGGGCAGACTGGCCCCTGCTCCAAGGCCTGTCTAGACCCAGACCCTGAGTCCTCAGGGTCAACGCTCCAGGACCAGACGAGTGCACAGTTCTCCGTGGGGAGGGGAGGACTGCCCACCGCTGGAGGAGACGGAGCCATGTGACCCCCAGGATGGAGTACTGCCCTGCGCCACGTGAGTGTCACTTAGTGTCAGAGGATGTGTGGCTGTAGTGTGGAATTATAGTTTTACAGTAAATATATGGTAAGAAATATACTGAACATTTATGGAAGGACTAGAGCTTGAAAGGGTTAAGTCAATGTTGTATTAGTGGAATTTAAAATTATAAAATGTCCAAATTGTATGATTTAGAGAGTAGTATCAGTGTGTCGAAAAATACTACCGTACATAGTTCAGAACCTGACAGGCCTCCAGGAAGTTTTCAACAAATTGGAACCACTTAGTGCACTAACTTTCCAAAGTCTACTGTATTCTCACTGACAGAGGTGATACATTCCTCCTGTTGATTTCCCATTAGCTACTTCATCTAGCTAATTTGCTCTCCTGGTGTCCGTCGGAGTTGGTTTGTGTGGGCCTGTGTGTGTGTGTGGTGGAGAGAGCATATGGAGAAAGATTGGTGTGTTTGAGCTTTTGCCAGACACAGACTCAAATGGATCTATGACAATATTGTCTCTCCTGTAACCTGCCACGCAAACACACACACACACACACACACACACACACACACACCACACACACACCACACACACACCACACACACACACAACACACAACACACACACACACACACACACACACACACACACACACACACCACACACACACACACACAGAGAATTGGCCTTATTTTTTTATATATATATTTTTATCCCCTTTTCTCCCAATTTTCGTGGTATCCAATCGCTAGTAATTACTATCTTGTCTCATCGCTACAACTCCCGTACGGCTCGGAGAGACGAAGGTCGAAAGCCATGCGTCCTCCGAAGCACAACCCAACCAAGCCGCACTGCTTCTTAACACAGCGCGCCTCCAAACCGGAAGCCAGCCGCACCAATGTGTCGGAGGAAACACCGCACCCCCCCCTCGGTTAGCGCGCACTGCGCCCGGCCCGCCACAGGAGTCGCTGGAGCGCGATGAGACAAGGATATCCCTACCGGCCAAACCCTCCCCAACCCGGACGACGCTATGCCAATTGTGCGTCGCCCACGGACCTCCCGGTTGCGCCGGCTGCGACAGAGCCTGGCGCGAACCCAGAGATCTGGTGGCGCAGCTAGCACTGCGCCACCCGGGAGCCCCCGAGATTGGCCTTATTGACATCGTATCCCGTCTTACACAATCATTCCAATAACACTGAGCTTTCCTGTTCCGATTCTGCAAAACTTTCAAAACCACCCCATCTAAAAACTATAGTCGTGACATACCTTTAAAATGTATTATTTTTATGACTAAAATGTATCTTTTCATATTACTCATGTGTTACATGGATTGGAAGCAATTAGCCAAACATGGAGCTGATAGCTATTCAAGTTTGGCAGCTGCAGCCTCAGATGCAGGTAGAACAGATCAACACACAAGTCACAAATGTGTTTTTATAGCACAGACAGGTCAGGGATTTGATTAGCTAAAGAAACCTCAGTCAGATTTTAAATGTGTTTTGACAGCAWAACACCCACACACCCATCTCTGTCACTGTCACAGTTATACCTGGAGGACTACAGAGTGGAGCGACTGTAGAGTGGACTCGTTGCTAAGCCAACAGGACCGTCGGCGTAGCAACCAGACCGGCCTGTGTGGGGGAGGGCTCCAGAATCGAGAGGTGTACTGTGTCCAGGCCAACGCCGAACTACTGACCTACCTCAACAACCTCAAAGACAAAGATGGTAATGAGGCTTTTCTATATATATATAGCACTTTCTCATAACAAAGTCTTTCCTATATATAAGGGACAGACCAAAATGTACTGGGGGGGGGGCCTGGTCCAACTCAAGGTGTCGTAAAAAAATATGCACCCCCCTCCCCAGCGTAAAAAATATTTTCACCTGACCCACATTAAAATAAATGGAACACCCTCCCCTCTCGTAGAATGAACTGAAAATCATGTTTACAACCCTGTGTTTATAAACATGGATATTGACTTCAGCATACTTTTGTTTCACAGTCGATGGGCCAAAAGGTTGGGGGTTTGCCGACCACCCCAGACGAGCCATATTTATAATTATAGAAAACATGTGCAAAGAGTTTTCCACTAACAGCTTTCTGTGCCAGTGCACCACCACGACCAATCAACAAAGCATACCGACTTCTGGCACTTCCATATCATGGTTTGTGTTTTCAACACCACAATAAATAGACTATGTCAATCTCCACAAACAGAAAATACTTCCCTCCCTATCTTGTAGGCCTACCCAGTAAAGAAGGCTTGACAATCTCTGAATGACATTCAACTTTTTGGTGTTTTGTAACAGATGACTCTTTCCATTCATCAATTGGTCGCTGCACAGTTTGAATTGATAGATAGATTTTATTTGTCAGTAAAAAATATATATATATATATATATATACACAAAGATTTTTTAAATAAGTCTGGGACTTATTTCCATTGTGGTCCCTATTTTCTACATATACAATTACATAGATACAGACAGATTACAGAGATAGAGACGAAAAACTCCTCAACCTCCAGATGAGTATGAGGGGAGAGTTTAAGTCCAATTCTTACCAGCTTGTTTGGCTAGTAGCGTATTCTTTAGATGTTTAGGGCTGCTGGTGAACCGTGAGGTGCAGGCATAATCAAAGCCACACGGGACTAGCGCACTAGCTAGGTTTCCATCCAATTGGTGACAGATTTTTGTGCCAATATTCTAAAATCTTCATGAAAACAATATGCCATTTCAGTGTTTTCTTTAGGAAACAACATGACAGGTGAGATCTTAATTTACTGGACATTTAAGAAATGTACAAGGCATCCATATGCATCCAGCTCCATCAACAAACAAGAGATATTGACCCAATGAGCCACATTTGCGTGTCCTTAAACAGCCTATAACAAATTACAAAAACACTATTCCTTGTGTTTTGATGTGTATCATATGTAAAACTTTATAGCCTATTTTTTTTATTGGTTTTTAGGCTACTTTCCTAAAACAATAATTGTCCAACTCACGGTTCAGCTGTCAGAAATTTGAGCACTACGTGTATCAGGGCATTGCATGCATAGGCCTATGGGCTTAGGTGTCCACTGTACGATATTAACATTTTAATAAATACATATAGCCTATATAAAGGCAGAGAAGCTTAGACCTAACCCTAGAGCGATAGAGAGAGATATGCCAGTGACATGCTACGACACCGACATGCATTTCTTTATGTGAGATGGCTACTGCGTCTGCTATACAGATATAGAATGCAGGAGGGTAATTTGTTAATTTTCAATCTGAATATTTTGTATAAAGATAAGCATTATATTGTTAGATTATAGAAGTAACTCTGGTAGGCCTGAAACAAGTCTTCCTCACCTCAAGTTCAACTGTCAGAGTCCGATTGGAGCGCCGGGGCGCATTGCCTTCACATCATAGGCCTTCAGTAGCTAAAGATAAATAATAGCCACACCATAACAAAGCTTCACAAATGTTTCAACATTTTATTAGGGTAATGTCAAAAGTAAGTCAAGTCATTGTTTATAGGGAAAATACAAGCAGAAGAGCAAATGTAAATCAGGGAAAAACACACTGACCTTCCCTGTGCCCAATAAAAAAACACACACCCTTCCCCCGTTTTGGACCACCCCTCCCCCAAGTACATTTTGATCTGTCCCTAACACGTTCCTATAACAAAGTCTTTCCTATGTAAAACTGTCCCAACACCAAAACACGGATGCATATCTGATGGTGTTATGTTCATAAACCATCCAGCCATCTCATGTGTAATAATCAACATCAAAGAAGACTTTGCTATAACATGACAAATGTAGTCCCACATCTGATATTGTTGCATGGCTCAAGTCTGCAAAGGTTGTACAAAACAGTCCCAAATATTTCACAACAACAAAGACAAAATTGTTACATGTTGGCACACCAAACTATTTCAGCATCAGAGACACGTCATTGTCTTGTGTCAAACAAATTCAGTAACACATATTGTCATGTACAGTATTCACAGTTCCATACCTTGTGTCCATTCCGACATTTCCTAACAACAGCAGTATTTGAATAACACCATTAAAAACACGCTTTGTGCTCTACAATTAGTGTAGCCATTACAGAATTACCATAGCAACTCTTGAACACTGCATACTACAGGGAGAGGCAACAAGGGAAGTGGGGATGCATTCATAACATAACCTGGTTTGTGCATCGTCAACTGTCCTGGTGTGACTCTTTAGCCTTAGAGAAGTGAGAACACTCCGGCTTCGACACTCAGACCCGTCAAGCCCAGTTTAAGTCAATGCTGCACTGGTAATTATATTAGCAAGGATTCTAAGGCTAAGCACCACCAGTGGAGATGGTGTGAGACAAACAAAAAGCATTTCCATTACGCGAGAAGCACAATTATTATATCAGGAGATGTTCCTGTCGCTGGAACGGTAATTGTTGGTGGAGTGATAATTTTATTCAGACAGTATTTTTAGAGCACAGGAGAAAGTGCTAACTTGAGCTTGAAGGGGGCAATCTGCAGTTCAAACAACAACAAAGTGTTCACCCCGTCACTGATTTGGTAAACAGCTGAGGGATGGGGCTGGAGAAATGTAATCACTTTCAAATTCGATGCAAGGACTACCATAGCTTTAGTTTCAACCATGTTTTGAGGCTATACAGTGTTTTTTTGTGTGTTTTTGTTTACAATTACAGTCTTTACAAACAATGAAGTAAAACAAGTTTATATTTTCGGGTTCTCATGGGGTAAACAGTTCATGAGGCATTTCTACGTTATATTCTTCAAGGATCAATGTGTATATATTATTCATTTAAAAGTCCAAAAACCTATGTAGAAATCACATATTGCCCGTTTAAGTATGATGAAGATCTCTCCTGTTGTGACCGATACACCACAAGACACAAACACACACACAAACTCTGTGTGTCATATCATACACAGTACAAACAGCAGTGACATCTAAAGTGCCTTCAGCAATATATTTACACCCCTTTACTGTTTTCACATTTTGTTGGGTTACAAAGTGTGATTGAAATTGATGTAATTGTATTTTTTTGTCAGCTATCTCCACGAAATACTCTAATGTCAAAGTGGCAGAAAAATGATATATCTTTTTTAAATGTCATGGAAAATAAAGCACTAATATGTCTTGATTAGATAAGTATTCAACCCCCTGAGTCAATACATGATATAATCACCTTTGGCAGCAATTACAGCTGTGAGTCTTTCTGAGTAAGTAGCTAAGAGCTTTGCACACCTGGATTGTACAATATTTGCCCATTATTCTTTTAAAAATGATTTACTCTCTGTCAAGTTGGTTGTTGATCATTGCTAGACAGACATTTTTAAGTGTTGCCATAGATTTTCAAGCCGATTTAAATCAAAACTGTAACTAGGCCACGCAAGAACATTCAATGTTGTCTTGGTAAGCAACTTCAGTGTAGATTTGGCCTTGTGTTTTAGGTAGTTGTCCAGCGGATAGGTGACTTTGTCTCCCAGTGTCTGTTGGACAGCAGACTGAACTAACTTTTCCTGCAGGTTTTTGCCTGTGTTTAGCTCTATTTCGTTTATTTTTATCCCCAACAAAAACTCCCTAGTCTGCCAATGCCAATCATACCCATAACATGATGCAGCCACCACCATGCTTGAAAATATGAAGAGTGGTACTCAGTGGTGTGTTGTGTTGGATTTGCCTCAAACATAACGCTTTGTATTCAGGACAAAAAGTTATTACTTTAGTGCCTTATTGGAAACAGGATGCATGTTTTGGAATATTTGTATTCTGTACAGGCTTCCTTCTTTTCACTCTGTCATTTATGTTAGTATTTTGGAGTAACTGCAATTTTGTTGATCCCTCCTCAGTTTTCTCCTATCACAGCTATTAAACTCTTTAACTGTTTTAAAATCACCATTGGCCTCATGGTGAAATCCCTAAGCGGTTTTCTTCCTCGCCGGCAACTGAGTTTGGAAAGGTGCCGGCATCTTTGTAGTGACTGGGTGTATTGATACACCATCCAAAGTGTGATTAATAACTGCATCATGCTTCTTTGCGAAATTTGGAAAACCTCCCTTGTCTTTGTGGTTGAATCTGTGCTTGAAATTCACTGCTCAACTGAGTGACCTTGCAGATAATTGCATGTGTGAAGAACAGAGATGAGATAGTCATTAAAAAATCTGGTTAAACACTATTATTGCAGTCCATGCAACTTATTATGTGACTTGTTAAGCAAACTTTTACTCCTGAACTGAGTTAGGCTTTCCGTGACAAAGGGGTTGGAGACTTATTGACTCAAGACATTTCAGCTTTACATTTTGAATTAATATATTAACATTTCTAAAAACACGGTTCCACTTTGACGTTATGGGGTATTGTGTGTAGATCAGTGACACAAAATCCCAATTTAATCAATCTTCAATTCAGGCTGTCACACAACAACATTTGGAAAAAGTCAAGGGGTGTGAATACTTTCTGAATAAATGTTTGTCTATACTCTGTCGCTACTGTTATATGTCTTTATGTCAATTTGGGCTTCTTTGCATTGACAACAGTTTCTCTCTCTTTCTATACTGAAACCACATAATTTCCTCGTGCATGTTGACAAACACATTGCTTTAGTATGCAGTTAAAGATTGACTGACATTAAAGGAGAATGTACTAACGATTTGGTTGAAATGTATGTGTACGTTTGTGTTCCCACGTGTGTGTGTGCGTGCGTTGTGTGCGTGCACGTGCATGCGTTCCCGTGTGTGTCTGTCTGAGTGTGTGTGCATGTGTGTGTGTGTGTGGGAGTTAGAAGGGAGAGTGTTCTTATCTTCCTGGCGCAGGATTCCTCTTCCCCCATCAGGGGGGTAATCTCCCCAGCTGCCACATAGATAGAGACAGACACAGGCAGACAGTGCCTCAATGAAGTCTGCAGCAACCACCATTGCATGCATTAACTAAATCACCACGCTCTTAGAAGAACACATCCTTAAGCACAGGTCCAGGATCACCTTACCCTCCCTAAATCCAAACCTTAACCATTCTAGAGGGGGAAATCCAAAACTGACTGTTGATCAGTTTCTAGGGGTAACTAGACTGATCTTATTAGAGCACCTTCAATCTACATTTTTAAAGATCGACAAGCTTTAAAAATGTTTGCAGCGCTTCCCATCCTTATTTTTTCTACAAGCCTCATTCTCATATTGGAAAACGGCTAGACTCCTGTAATAGCACTTAATGTATCCCTCAACTTCCAAAACCCTCTCCCTTTCCAGTGACTGTGTTGCTAATAGTTGTATCTCCCTGTGCCCGCAGAGGGTCAGACCTCAAACCAGCAGAAGCCTAGTGTTCCCCCTCTTCTATCCATCAGCTTTGAAGTTACAGGTAGGTGCTTTAGACCAATCCGAACCTCCTCTCTCTGCCTTGTAGGTGCTTTACACCAATCCGAACCTCCTCTCTCTGCATTCTTCTCCTCCTTGCTGCTTCTGTCTTCTACTTTTTCCCTTTCCATTCCTGATAATGTGTCTCAGTTGCAGTATGTACTGTATGCATGCATTTCTGTTTTGACGGATGATACTATGGCGGTGTTTTGATAGGTTGGCCTCTCCACAGATTTTGCGTCTCAAGTGGTGTTGTTTTCTGAAACCCCAACATGTGTTTTCAACTAAGTTGAAAAAGGACAACAAAGTATTTGCTTGGCACGTCGGGACGAGTTTTTAAGCTTTTGCGGGAATGGTGAAATAACTCAGTGTTGTTTTTCCAAATGGAATATGCAAAGCATCTGTGAGATGTTTTTCCTCCTGTTTTTCTACTCTGGCACACAATAAGCAGCACTGACATTAGTGGCACTAGCGGACATTTGCCATTGTAGTTTCAATGCAATGCAGGAAATACAAGCACGTTGTATGAGTCGTGTAATGAAGATGCTGAGTTTTTCTTTATCACAATCACCACTAATCTATTGGTCGACAATTTCTATTCAGAATGGATTGATGTACTTAGATTTAAGTCTGTTCTACACACTAATAATACAAGGATTATCAGGCTTACCAAATGCAGTATTTGACTATTTGTGAGGGAACAATGCCTTTTGCGTATCAATTTCAAGGCTGCGCTTGCTTTTCGCTGTACGTTCGGTATAATTATTTTTCAGCTCTCTTGACTTGATAAGACTTGAAGCGCTGAATGTATTGTTGGAGCTGTCAGAGTTAGGGAGAGAGACATTCGAGGACATCTTGATCTTCACCTCCGGCTTAGTGAGAAAGTGTGTTTGTGTACAAGTGTAATTGATTGAAAGTGTTGCAACCGTTGATGCAGTGTTGGGATCATAGATTGAGTGTCTGTACGTGTATGTGCATATTTACAGGTGTATGTGTCTACATGTGTGCGTACGTGCATTTGTGCATGTGTGTGTGTACGTCTGTTTGTGTCCCCATGTGTGCCCACGTGCCTCTGCACATTGCATCTGTGCGCGTGTGTGTTCATATGCGGTGGCAGAGAGGTGTCAATTAGACAGTGTGGCCAATGGTAGTGGATTTTGCTTTGGACAATCTGTCAGGTGATCAAGAGCCTTGGTTGCATCAACCAGAACATCCAGCGCTTTGCTGTGTTCCAAAACGGCTTTGATGTGACAGACACACAAAACCACCCACCAAACGTTCCACTCCAACTCCAAACAAACCCATTTATTCAAGTGCATTTAAGAAACATCCAGAAAATGGCGTCTCACAGTCGGCTTCACTTCTTCTCCTGCCGAGAAAAACAACCTCTCTTTTGTTGCTTTGCGTGAAGTGAAGTTCCTCTGCGGGAATATACGCATTGTGTCTACAGCTTCTAAATCTGAAGCGCTTACAACAGGGGAATCATAGCACTGGATTATTCTTCAGAGAATATGTCTGAGAGGAGACAATGCAGCTCTCTCACACCTTCGGTACAGCCTTCATGTGTCTTCAGTGAGAGCATAATGCAGTGCTTCATGTTGTTTCAACTGTTAGATAGCACTGAAAGGTTCATTAGAGTTCATTTATCACCCTGAAATGCTAACGGTATGCTAGCGGTGGGGCGATTATCACAAAAGGAAATTGGAAGGAATATGGCAGCACTTCACACACTAGACCTCTACTGTGGGTTTCATGTGCTCTCTTCTGGGACCTTATGTACCGTGCAGGCGTGCTTAAAAGGAAAAGCCAATGTTTTGCATTTTGTTTGGCATTTTCCTCTGCATTGTCATAACCAAGCACACTAGTAAACATTCTGCATGAAGACAAGTACGGGATTAGATCTTGGTATGTACACTCCCCAAAGTATTTGTTTGGACAGTGAAGCTAAAACGTTTAATTTGGCTCCATACTCCAGCATTTTGGATTTGAGATCAAATGTTTCATACAGAATGTCACTTTTTGTTTGAGGGTATTTCCATACATATCTGTTTTACCGTTAAGAAATTAAAAATACTTTTATGGATCTAGTCTCCCCATTTGAAGGTGTCAAGTATTTGAAAAAATTCACTTATGTGTAGTAAAAATATATACAGTATATATATTTCTAGCATGCAGTAATTACATCAAGCTCTTGCAGTTTGTTTTGGTTGTGTTTCAGATTATGTTGTGCCCAATAGAAATGAATGGTAAATAATGTATCTTTATCTTTAACTCTGCATTGTTGGAAAAGGCCTCGTTATTCTTCTGTTAGTCTACACCTGTTGTTTATGAAGCATTCGACAAATACAAATTTATTTGATTTAATGTGTACCCTGATTACGGATAATCACGAACAATGACGAGTGAGAAAGTTACAGAGGCGTAAATATCATACCCCCCCAAAAATGCTAATGGTGAGAGGTTAGCATGCCTTGGGGGTATGATATGTGTGCCTTCTGTAACTTTGTCACTCAAATGGGGGGACTACATACATTTCATATGAGGCGACTGTACAGAATGGCACCTTTATTTTGAGGGTATTTTCATTTGTATGAAAATTAAAATACCCTCAAATTAAAGGTGACATTCTGTACTGTCGCCTCATATGAAAAAATAATTTAAATCTCAAATCCAAAATGATGGAGTACAGAGCCAAATTTAATGTTTTAGCTTCACTGTACAAATAAATACATAGGGGTGTGTACATATATTTCTGAGTATATCAGTATATTTCTGACTATAATGTAAGTATATTTGAATGTACCTTATTTCCATGTCCCAAGCGTCCCGTCCTGTGGACAGCAAGCTGTGTGGGGGTCCCGTCCCCAACACGTCCCAGCTGTGTCACATCCTCTGTCCCATCGAGTGTGAAGTGTCCCCATGGGGGGCCTGGGGACCCTGCACCTATGAGAACTGTGACGTCCAAGAAGGGAAGAAAGGTGTGTGGATAAGGCTTCGAGTGGGACTATAGTATGTCGATCACACTTTATTTGGATAGTCCCATGTAGATGATCTACGGATGGTCGTATTATTAACAAACTCTCTGTTGATAAACAAATGCTTGCTACGGTTAGGGTTAGGGTTAGGTTTAGAATAAGGGTTCCGTAAAAGTTAAGTTCAGGGTTAGGATACGGATTAAGGTTAGGGCCAGGGTTACTATCCACTGATAGATAGTTGAAATGTTGTTGAGAGTTATTGAACACCTATAAACCATCTTCTTGGGACTATCCAAATGAAGTGTTGCCTGTATGTCAGCTACAAGGCCTTAATGGGTACGGGTTGGAATGTTCCAGGTGACTGTGGATACATTTGATGTCGTAATGCTAGCATCATGCTTTCAGAACACACATGTGGTATTATGTTTTTTAATATACATTGTATGTTCCTCTTATCAAACTAATGTCAACTGCCATACCACTGTTATGAAGCATAAACAGTTGAAAAATAGTTAAGTGTTAACTTGCCATACGGTATGTCATATGATTGTTATATGATTAGTATTTGCCATCAGGTATGCATGGTGTTATGGAATTTACAGAACATGGCGTTGTTTCAGAAGATTATACAGTAATTATCTGTGCATATATAGTAGTTGGTGTTATTGTAGCCATTGTAAGGTCCTCTTGAATAAACATATTCTGGTATAAAGGTAGTATCTAACATCTGTGGGTGGTCCAACACCCACATGATAATTACACGCTGGCTCTTCACAATGAAATCCTCTCTTTTGTATCAATTTATGGTCAGTATGATCACAGTATCTGGTAAAGTGCCAACAATTAACTGGGCAATTATTTGCTTGCACTTGTACACTAATCCTAATCTTATCATAGTAGCATATCCTATTATTCCATTTCGAGAGAGCTGTTGAAGAGATCAATTCCAAAGGAGGACAATTAGGCATATTATGTATTTTTTCAGCGTTTTTATATATTTTTTCATATGGTTTTATGTATTTTTCATTCTATATTTTTGTATTTTTCCCTTCGGCAGGTTTTAAACTGAGGAAACGGGAGATCAGCAATGAGCCAACAGGTGGACCAGGGAACTGTCCTCACCTGGTGGAGGCTGTCCCATGTGACGAACCCAGCTGCTGGGACTGGCGCCTGGTCAGACTGGATGAGTGTATCCCCGACGGGGAGCTGCCGTGTGGCCCCGGGGCACAGATACCTCAGGTCCAGTGTGTCAACAGCACTGGTGAGGAAAATCATAGTAATAACCAATTATCGGAAAAAGATTATTCAATTGGATTTTTCCCTCGTTAATTCCATTAAACTTAGTCTCCATAATCGTTGCTGTGTGATTGTAGATAAAGCTCTGTGATTGCAGTCTATAGGTTTATTGATTCGGTTAATGCACATTAT
This sequence comes from Salvelinus sp. IW2-2015, assembly GCF_002910315.2. NCBI lineage: Eukaryota > Metazoa > Chordata > Actinopteri > Salmoniformes > Salmonidae > Salvelinus > Salvelinus sp. IW2-2015. The sequence continues at coordinate 10,329,839 of NC_036874.1, read as the reverse complement.
AGAGTCCTTTATTTTCAGTGGACGTTTGCTTGACTAATTAATGTAGAAGACTGCCAACAGGCAAAACTGATTGAAATGGCGTCGTTACAGACAGAAACTGGTTGAAATGTTGTCATTAAGAAGTTATTTCAACCAGTATTGCCTGCTAAGCTAGCATAGTACAATAAAACTGTACTATAGTATTCTGACTTATTATTATGCTCAGAATTCACCACATTGTTAGCTCAGCTCCCTGATCCCTCCCCAAGAGTAGCCCACCACTTCCAGATTAACTATTTACATTTGTGATGAATAAAGGTGTCCGCATGCTTCCCAGCCGAAACAGTTCGTAGAAGATTGTGCATACAGTGCATTCAGCATAAAACCCTCACCGAAGTCCAAAATAAACAAAAACGTCATAAAATGTCGTCATAATATACAGTGCATTCAGAAAATATTCAGACCCTTTGATTTCAAATTGATTAAATAATCTCAAATTGATTAAATAAAAATGTGTCCTCATCAATCTACAACAATACCCCATAATGACAAAGTGAAGTTTGCAAATTTCTTAAAAATAAAAAACAGAAATACCTTATTTACATAAGTATTCAGACCCTTTGCTATGAGACTCGAAATTGAGCTCAGTTGCATCCTGTTTCCATTGATTAACCTTGTGATGTTTCTACAACTTGATTGGAGTCCACCTGTGGAAAATTCAATTGAATGGACATGATTTGGAAAGGCACACACCTGTCTATATAAGGTCCCGCAGTTGACAGTGCATGTCAGAGCAAAAACCAAGCCATGAGGTCGAAGGAATTGTCCGTAGAGCTCCGAGACAGGATTGTGTCGCAGCACAGATCTGGATCTGGGGAAGGGTACCAAAACATGTCTGCAGCATTGAAGGTCAGTCAATAACACAGTGGCCTCTGAACACAGTGGCCTCTGTCATTCTTAAATGGAAGAAGTTTGGAACCACCAAGACTCTTCCTAGAGCTGTCCGCCTGGCCAAACTGAGCAATTGAGGATGAAGGGCCTTTGTGAGGGAGGTGACCAAGAACCTGATGGTTGGTCTGACAGAGCTCTAGAGTTCCTCTGTGGAGATGGGAGGACCTTCCAGATGGACAACCATCTCTGCAGCACCCCACCAATCAGACCTTTATGGTAGAGTGGCCAGATGGAAGCTACTCCTCAGTAAAAGGTACATGACATCTTGCTTGGAGTTTGCCAAAAGCCTCCTAAAGACACTCAGACCATGAGAAACAAGATTCTCTGTCTGATGAAAACAAGATTCAACTTTTTGGCCTTAAATGCCATGTCTGGAGGAAACTTGGCACCATCCCTACGGTGAAGCATGGTGGTGGAATTATCATGCTGTGGGGATGTTTTTCAGTGGCAGGGACTGGGAGACAAGTCAGAATCGAGGGAAAGACGAACGGAGCAAGGTAGAGAGAGATCCTTGATGAAAATCTGCTCCAGAGCGCTCAGGACCTCAGACTGGGGTGAAGGTTCCTAAGCACACAGCCAAGACAATGCAAGAGTGGCATCGGGACAAGTCTCTGAATGTCCTCAAGTGGCCCAGCCAGAGCCAAGACTTGAACCCGATCGAACATATCTGCAGAGACCTAAAAATAGCTGTGCATCAATGCTCCCTAAGCAACCTGACAGAGCTTGAGAGGATCTGCAGAGAAGAATGGGAGAAACTCCCCAAATACATGTGTGCTAAACTTGTAGCGTCATACCCAAGAAGACTCGAGGCTGTAATCGCTTCCAAAGGTACTTCAACAAAGTAAATACTTATATAAATGTGATATTTCATGATTTTTTTTATGTACATTTGCAAAAATAAAACATTTACTGTTTTTGCTTTGTCGTTATGGGTTATTGTGTGTAGATTGATGAGTGCAAAAAAAAATATTTAATACATTTTAGAATAAGGCTGTAACGTAACAAAATGTGGAAAAATTTGAGGGGTCTGAATACTTTCTGAATGCATTGTATATTATGACGACATTTTATGTTTTTTTCGGCGGTTCGGGCCTATACAATTTTTTCTGGAGGCAAGTTCGGAGCCGAAGTCTACGCCCCTTCGTCGGTGATTGGTCAACAGTAGAGAGTCTTCAATAAAGGCGACTCGTTTTCAAGCACATTTGTTTGATTGAGAAATACTGCACCAAACGTCTTAGTTAGATGTAAAATTGAACGGCTAAGATCTCCTTGGCAAAAATGGCTAAATGAATGGCAGATTTCTTGAGTTATTTTAGATTAATTCTGATTATTTTGAGGAAATGTATACTGGCTATGGCATCTCAAAATGGACAAACAGTACTATTGCCGCTTTTTTCTTGTTTTTCAAGCAAAGTTCTTTTAAGGGAGTATGCGAGCACAGGCACCAGCCGAACTGAAGCATGCTGACGCTTTTAGTCAGGGTCTCACCCTCTGGATGAAAAATCATGTTGCTCAAGGTGACCTCTCTACCAACTCTCTAACTTATGGCTATACTGTAAGTGAGTGAAGAGCTGGAGACGACTAGAGAGAGAATGGTGGTTAGCCGCCCTGCCGTTTATCATGGCTGCCATTTATCATGGAGTTCTCTCCAGACGCCCTCCCCCACCTCACATCCCCCTCCCCGTCTCCTTTAACGCTTCCCTAGCTCAACATATTGCCCTCCCTCCTTTTCAGTTTCTCAGCCAGAGCAATTAAACCCTGCTCYCACTAAATCAAATCAATTCTCTCTGGCCCTGAGTCTCGGGGACTCCCTTAACTTTGCAGCTACGTGGATTTACTGTTCCAATTTATTACTGAAGAATGTTTGACTGAAGACAATGGCAGTCGTTGCAGAGAGATGCGGTCTGGGTTTTTGAGGAGGTTTCAGAATGTGGGTGTAATTGACAAAGATGCTATGTTACCAATCCCAAGTATACTCATCGTTCCTAGTTTGAGTGTTAACTAAGAGATATAGAGTGATATCAAAGAGACACACAGACATAGACACAGGCACCGTAATGGATATGAGTCCAAATCATACTCCTTTGATGACAATGACCTCTTGTCATCCTCCTAATTCTGAAAAACTTAAATATTTATAAAGTTCCTCATCCTACGTTACATTGTCATCTCACCTTATGCAGGACACATACTGTACATGTACATCCACTAGTGTCATTCAGGGTTATTGTCAGGTGATATCTTCCTAGTAGCTTTGTGAGAGGCACAATCTCTTTGTGTTTTTCTGCCTATCTTGACTGGCGTTGACCGATTCCTTCTGTCTCCGCTGATGGAAATTGATTTGTTGTGTTATGATTTCGTGCTACTTTTTGCCCTGGAGACTTTGGGCTCAATGTCTCCTGCCATACCGAGGCTGAATTTCATGATACTGCCACACCAACAACAAACAGCCACACCGCAGACAAAGTCTATACAAATGTCATTGAAACTCCACTGTCGATACTGAGCGTTTCTGATATATACTGATATTCACTGTTCTGACTAATTTAAAAGGAACTGTTTTTCTCAGTTCACTAAGCCTGGAGTTTTTCTGATGAAGGGTGTTTTGTTTGTTCATGTTTTCGCCACCGTGAGAGCCACTGGGTTTCCCTGTCACTTCGCATTTCCACACTGTCTCGGTTCAGTCACGATTGGTTCACTGAATACTCCTCAAAGTGTCATCTTAATGTAAAGGCAAGCCGGTAGGAGGGTTTGAAGCTCAACTCATCCTCAGCCTGAAATTGCAAAAACCAACCGTCGGAAGATACAATGCAGAGCCATTGTGTTGCTCATTTGGAGTGCTGAGAAATGTTTTGAATTCAAGTTCATTGCAACAATATTACCTAATATTTTTCATAATTTCATAATTAATCAACATCTTCATCTAGGTCAAACGGTTTTGCTATTTCAGTGTTCTGTGTTTCAGTCTTCTGTGATGTATATGAAGTGTAATATTGGGATGCAAACGCAAAATGTTATACATTGTAACTCTATATCTGACATGGTACAGGTGGCTGTAAGCTCATAACCATGTGTGTGAGGAATATACTTTTCTTTCAAAGTGGATTTGTTTCTGTGACCCTGATTTAGCCCACTACAGTAAAAGGTTAACCTGTTAAAAGCACATGAAGATTACGTGGCTTAATAGTGTAACTCACTTAAGCGGTCATGAATCACAAATATGTAAGTGTAAAATGTTTAAGTCCCATGTGAGTTTGTACTTACTATGTCCAAAGCTAATTCTGTATTCAGATCGAGTTGCGTTGAGAATAGCGACATCATTATTAATATATTGTAGAGATTATCCTCGCACGCTATTAAACAGTTACCAAACATTTGATCCAACTCTGAAGTCAAAAGGAAGACAACAGATTAAATTGAATGTCTATGTTAATGAATTGTGTGGGTTGAAATTGATTAGCATTCAATGACACTAAGGAAACAATATACAGTATTTATTAACAAGCCCACCAATAGACCATGAAATTGTGGTGTGGTTTATCATATTGTAGACATTATAATGGGGGGTGGGTAACCTAGTGGTTTGACTCCCCGAGCTGACTAGGTGAAAGAATCTGTCCATGTGCCTTGAGCAAGGCACTTAACCCTAATTGCTCCTGTAAATAGCTCTGGTTAAGAGTCTGCTAAGTTATATAAAGTGTAGTACAATTACAGATTCCGTTGGTTGTTGTTTAGAGATTTTTTTCTGTATTGAAAAGGTATATAAAAGTTCAATCAATTATTGTTTCTCTATTGTTACAATGGTGTGCATTCCTTGACCGTACCGTTCTTTGTGCCACCCAGGTGACATGGTGGACAAGGAGCTGTGTGGGGGAGCCTCTGCCCCTGAGCCCATCGCCTGTGATGTGCCTTGCCCTAAGGACTGTGTCCTCAGCGACTGGACCTCCTGGTCCTCCTGCTCCCAAACCTGTTCCAGTAAAACCATCGAGGGCAAGCAGCTGAGGACCCGCTCCGTACTGGCCTACAACGCTGGCGAAGGTGACTATGTATTGTATATCTACTGTAGTGTTCATTTACCATGTTAAGTGGGTCTTTCTCTTTGTATAGCTTTCAAGTCACACTGTCCTTTAAAGTGGCTGTCCCTCTGTCTGCTACTGTCTTTTACTGTCCCTCTGTATGTTACTGTCTGTTACTGCCTGTCTGTCTGTCCCTCTGCCTGTTACTGTATGTTACTGTCTGCTACTGTCTTTTACTGTCCCTCTGTCTGTTACTGTATGTTACTGTCTGCTACTGTCTTTTACTGTCCCTCTGTCTGTTACTGTATGTTACTGTTTGCTACTGTCTTTTACTTTCCCTCTGTCTGTTACTGTATGTTACTGCCTGTCTTTTACTGTCCCTCTGTCTGTTACTGTATGTTACTGTCTGCTACTGTCTTTTACTGTCCCTCTGTCTGTTACTGTATGTTACTGCCTGTCTTTTACTGTCCCTCTGTATGTTACTGTCTGTTACTGCCTGTCTGTCTGTCCCTCTGTCTGTTGCTGTATGTTACTGTCTGTTACTGTATGTCTGTCCCGCTGTCTGTTACTGTTTGTTCATGTCTGTCTGTCTGTCTGTCTGTCTGTCTGTCTGTCTGTCTGTCTGTCTGTCTGTCTGTCTGTCCGTCTGTCCGTCTGTCCGTCTGTCCGTCTGTCCGTCCGTCCGTCCGCCCGTCCGTCCGTCTGTCTGTCCCTTTGTCTGTTACTGTCTGTTTGTTTGTCTGTCTGTCTGTACCTATGTCTGTCACTAAGATTTTTTGTTTTCATTGAAACCTTTGGCTAAAAGTTGATCTGCATGTTGTTTACCTCCCCACAGTAACTGCAATGGTAGTGGCATGGATCACAGTGATGGAGGGTAACCCTTGTGATTGAAACTAGCTGTTAGCTACATCTAACCTTAGCGATATGTTGGCAAATGACAAAATAATTGGATTTCTGTCAATGTTTATAGACTTTACTGTAGTTATACCTCAACAACCTTTGGGCACCGTAGGTTTGATTTAAAATCCTAGTAACAATAGATGTAGTGAAAGAGGTAGTTGCTTTTGGTTTTGTTGTTGTACAGTAAGTAAGTATAACTCATTCTTCAAATGTATTTACACATTCTCATATCTTGATGGGAGAATTTTAACATTCTATATCAATGTTTTCCAAAGGTCTTTCAAGGGTGCCAAAGTTTCCAAAGCTTTTAGGTACATTCCATTTTTATCTTTAAAATGTTTAATAGTACTAGTAGTAGTAGCAGTAGTAGTAGTAGTAGTAGTACTATTAGTAGCAGTAATAGTAGTAGTAGTAGTAGTACTATTAGTAGCAGTAATAGTAGTAGTAGTAGTAGTACTATTAGTAGCAGTAATAGTAGTAGTAGTAGTAGCAGTAGTAGGTGATGAGTAGTGGATATTGTTAGCATAGAGTGTTAGGTAGATGATTTAAAGGGGCAAATCATTGTTGAAACAATAAAAAAAAGTGTACTCCCGTCACTGTTTCAGTAAAATGCTGAGGGATGGAGCTGGAGAAATGTAAACACTCTAAAATGTCTAGACAGAGATATGGATGCAAGGATTGATTATCCATAATATCAAAAGTATGGTTTTAAACCTGTATTGAGGCTGTACAGTGTTTGTTTACATTTACTTTGTTTATAAACATTAGAGTTAAACAAGCTTATATTTTAGCTTCTGATGGGGTATGACAGTTAAAACTCTTAATTAAGGACCCGCTCCTTTAAAAAAAAAAGAATTCGCCTAAAATGACATACCCAAATCTAACTGCCTGTAGCTCAGGACCTGAAGCAAGGATATGCATATTCTTGATACCATTTGAAAGGAAACACTTTGAAGTTTGTGGAAATTTGAAATTAATGTAGGAGAATATAACACATTATATCTGGAAAAGGTAATACAAAGAAAAAAACATGCGTTTAAAAAACAAATTGTACCATCATCTTTGAAATGCAAGAGAAAGGCCATAATATATTATTCCAGCCCAAGCACAATTTAGATTTTGGCCACTAGTTGACAGCAGTGTATGTGCAAAGTTTTAGACTGATCCAATGACTGCCCAAATGTGCCTAATTGGTTTATTAATAAATGAAATGAAATCAAACTTTATTTGTCACATGCGCCGAATACAACAAGTGTAGACTTTACCGTGAAAAATGTGATTACAATTATTTGACCATGCTGGTCATTTATGAACATTTGAACATCTTGGCCATGTTCTGTTATAATCTCCACCCGGCACAGCCAGAGAGGACTGGCCACCCCTCATAGCCTGGTTCCTCTCTAGGTTTCTTCCTAGGTTTTGGCCTTTCTAGGGAGTTTTTCCTAGCCATCGTGCTTCTACACCTGCATTGCTTGCAGTTTGGGGTTTTAGGCTGGGTTTCTGTACAGCACTTTGATATATCAGCTGATGTAAGAAGGGCTATATAAATACATTTGATTTGAAATGCTTACTTACAAGCCCTTAAAACCTCCCGTTACCGGGATCAAAATCGACAACATCCGGTGAAGCTGGAGCGAGCCAAATTCAAATGACAAAATTCTAATAATAAACATTCATGAACATACAAGTGTCCTACATCATTTAAAAACGTAACTTCTTGTTAATCCAGCCGCTGTGTCAGATTTCAAAAAGGCTTTACGGCAAAAGCATACCATGCGATTATCTGAGGACAGCGCCCCACACAGAAAAGCATTAAAAACATTTTCCAAACCAGCACAAAAGTCAGAAATAGCGATAAAATAAATCACTTACCTTTGAATATCTTCCTCTGTTTGCAATCCCAAGCGTCCCAGCTACACAAAAAAATCAGTTTAGTTGGCGCGTTTGATTCAGTAATCCACCCGTTCCACTAGTTCAACATGCATACAAAGGAATCCCAGAAGTTACCAATAAACTTTGTCCAATCAAGTCAAAAAACGTTTCTAATCAATCTTCAGGTACCCTAATATGTAAATAAATTATAACATTTAAGACGGAGAATAGTGTGTTCAATACCGGAGATAAATAACGAAGTGCGCACCCTCATCCACACACGCCACAAGACTACAGTCCAATTGAGAGCCACCTTGAAAAACTACAAATTCTAGCGAATTTTTCAAAAAACAAGCCTGAAACACTTTCTAAAGACGGTTGACATCTAGTGGAAGCAGGATGGATTTTCCTCTGGTTTTCGCCTGCAATATCAGTTTTGTTATACTCACAGACATTACTGTAACAGTTTTAGAAACTTCAGAGTGTTTTCTATCCAATGCTACCAATTATATGCATATCCTAGCTTCTGGGCCTGAGTAACAGTCATTTATCCGAACTTCCGAACACTGCCCCCTAGCCCTAAGGCCCTTAACCAACAGTGCAGTTCAAGAAGAAGAAAAGATTTACCAAGTAGACTAAATTAAAAGTAATAATAAAAAGTAACACAATAAGAATAACATAACAAGGCTATATACAGGGGGCACCGGTACTGAGTCACTGTGTGGGGTGCAGGCTAGTTGAGGTAATCTGTACATGTAGGTGGGAGCGAAGTGACTATGCATAGATAACAAACAAACAGCGAGTAGCAGCAGTGTACAAAAGGGAGGGGGTGGGGGGGTCAATGTCAATTATCCGTTGACTATTTTATGAATTGTTCAGCAGTCTTGCTTTGGGGGTAGAGGCTGTTCAGGAGCCTTTTGGTCCTAGACTTGGCGCTCCGGTACCGCTTGCCATGCGGTAGCAGAGAAAACAGTCTATAACTTTGGTGACTGGAGTCTCTGACAATTTTATGGGCTTTCCTCTGACACCACCTATTATATAGGTCCTGGATGGCAGGAAGCTTGGCCCCAGTGATGTACTGGGCCATTCACACTACCCTCTGTAGCACCTTATGGTCAGATGCCGAGCAGTTGCCATACCAGGCGGTGATGCAACTGGCCCAGGATGCTCTCGATGGTGCAGCTGTAGAACCTTTTGAGGATCTGGGGACCCATGCCAAATCTTTTCAATCTTCTGAAGGGGAAAATGATTTGTCGTGCCCTCTTCACAACTGTCTTGGTGTGTTTGGACCATGATAGTTCGTTGGTGATGTGGACACCAAGGAACTTGAAACTCTCGACCCGCTCCACTACAGCCCCGTCGATGTTAATGGGGGCCTGTTCGGCCCGTCTTTTCCTGTAGTCCACGATCAGCTCCTTTGTCTTGCGCACATTAAGGGAGAGGTTGTTGTCCTGGCACCACACTACCAGTTCTCTGACCTCCTCCCTATAGGCCGTCCCATCGTTGTTGGTGATCAGGCCTACCACTGCTGTGTTGTCAGCAAACTTAACGATGGTGTTGGAGTCGTGTTTGGCCACTCAGTCGTGGGTGAGACGGGAATACAGGAGGGGACTAAGTACACACCCCTGAAGGGCCCCAGTGTTAAGGATCAGCGTGGCAGACGTCTTGTTGCCTCTTACCACCTGGGGCGGCCCGTCAGAAGTCCAGGATCCAGTTGCAGAGGGAGGTGTTTAGTCCCAGAGTCCTTAGCTTAGTGATGAGCTTCGTGGGAACTATGGTGTTGAACGCTGAGCCTATAGTCAATGAACAGCATTCTCACATAGGTGTTCCTTTTGTGCAGGTGAGAAAGGGCAGTGTGGAGTGTGATTGAGATTGCGTCACCTGTGGATATGTTGGGGCGGTATGCGAATTTGAGTGGATCTAGCGTGTCTGGGAGGATGCTGTTGATGTGACCCATGACCAGCCTTTCAAAGCACTTCATGGCTACCGACCGAAGTGCCACGGGACGGTAATAATTTAGGCAGGTTACCTTCGCTTCCTTGGGCACAGGGACTATGTTGGTCTGCTTGAAACATGTAGGTATTACAGACTCTGTCAGGGAGAGGTTGAAAAAGACAGTGAAGACACTTGACAGTTGGTCCGTGCATGCTTTGAGTACACGTCCTGGTAATCCGTCTGTCCCAGCGGCTTTGTGAATGTTGACCTGTTTAAAGGTTTTGTTCACATCGGCTACCGAGAGCGTTATCACACAGTCATCCAGAACAGCTGGTGCTCTTGTGCATGCTTCAGTGTTGCTTGCCTCGAAGGGAGCATAAAAGGCATTTAGCTCGTCTGGTAGGCTTGCGTCACTGGGCAGCTCGCGTCTGGGTTTCCCTTTGTAGTCCGTAATAGTTTTCAAGCCCTGCCACATCCGACGAGCGTCAGAGCCGGTGTAGTAGGATTAAATCTTAATCCTGTATTGTTTTGCTTTTTTGATGGTTCGTCTAAGAGCATAGCGGGATTTCTTATAAACATCCGGAATAGTCTCCCGCTCCTTGAAAGCGGCAGCTCTAGCCTTTAACTCGATGCGGATGTTGCCTGTAATCCATGGTTTCTGGTTGGGATATGTACGTACAGTCACTGTGGGGACGACGTCATCGATGCACTTATTGATGAAGCCGATGACTGAGGTGATATATTCCTCAATGCCATTGGATTAATTCCGGAACATAGTTCATAACTGTGCACTCTCCTCAAACAATAGCATGTAATTCTTTCACTGTAATAGCTACTGTAAATTGGACAGTTAGATTAACAAGAATTTAAGCTTTCTGCCAATATCAGATATGTCCTGGGAAATGTTCTTGTTACTTACAACCTCATGCTAATATCAATAGCCTACGTTAGCTCAATCGATGCTGTAGACGATTAACTAAGTTTATTAGGCATTTTTTAAGCTATATTCTTCTAGTCGGTACATATCATTCATTTATAAGTCCAAAACTGGATACAGAAACTGCATATTGGGCCTTTAAAGTTTTTCTGATTGGTGTTCTTCCCCACCAATGTGGAAAGTCTTCACATCATCATGTATGCTGCTTCAATATCTTTTTTTAAATTTTCCTGTTTGAAGAATACCTCTCAAAATATAGATATTTTAGCAGTCAAGTGTGCCATCTGTTAGGTGATCCCAAGCTCCAGTGTCATAAGCCGCATACTAAATGTAACCGCGCTAGCTCAGACACCCAATACATTATGGATGTCTTTCCGAGTACATTTTGTGAATAAGTCAGAAAAGTGATGAAATTCATACCGCAAACATGAATGAACCCATATTCCATGAGCCGCATCCTTTGAGTAGCATTAAAGCATCTCAACTTGTCACATTAAGACTGGACTGATTTTGCTTCACCATTCATAAATCATCCACTACAACTCCCTGTGGAATCAACATAGACTTTACCTCTGCCCAACCAAACCACTTTTCTAGGTCAGTCTGGGCACCATCTGTGGCTTACTTGTCCGGTTAGTTTACGCTATTGGCAGAACCAGCAAAGTGACATGGTTAGTCAGCGATGTAAGCAGGTAGCAGTCAGCAGAAAGGAAGGAGGAGGAGGTCTGTTCATTTGCCATCAGGTTTAGATTTGTCTGAGTTGGCATTCCACATTGACCGGCCTGTGAACAACATCACTGCTGCTCATTATGGAACATGTTGGCTTCCATCTCAGGATGTTGCAGGTGTGGAGGACTTACAGTCCCACAATGCCCCTTCATCAATGCCCAAACCTGTAAATGTCTGCAATTACTCTGAAGCACTAAGGGCTCTGAATCTCACTCTATCGACCCACCTGCCTCCACTGAGCAGAGATGAGAGAGACAGAGAGACACAGAGAGAGAGACCGACAGACAGAAGAGAGACAGAGAGAGAGCGTGAGAGAGAGAGAGAGAGAGACAGAGAGAGAGAGAGAGAGGTGAGAAGGGACAGAGTGATGTTGGATGTGTTGGATGTTGTAAATCCAACAGAGGTGGAGAAGTGGGTTGGTAATCAGACTTGCAACTAGCAGTAGGAGGAGATGAATCGTCTGAGCCTCAAAGTGGGCTGGAGGATTAAAATGCATTGTCAATCACCGGGGGAGGTCGAAGAAAAGTGGGCCAAAATACACCCAACTTATTGTGGGAAGCTTGTGGAAGGCTACCCAAAACGTTTGACCCAAGTTAAACAATTTAAAGGCAATGCTACCAAATTCTAATTGAGTGTATGTAAACTTCTGACCCACTGGGAATGTGATGAAAGAAATAAAAGCTGAAATAAATCATTCTCTCTACTATTATTCTGACATTTCACATTATTAAAATCAAGTGGTGATACTAACTGACCTAAGACAGGGAATTGTTACTCTGATTAAATGTCAGGAATTGTGAAAAACTGAGTTTAAATATGTTTGGCTAAGGTGTATGTAAACTTCCGACTTCACCTGTATACCTCAACAGCCTTTGTGCACCATAGGTTTGATTTAAAATCCTCGTAGCACTAGATGTAGTGAAATAAGTAGTTGCTTTTGGTTTTGTTGTTGTTGTACAGTAAGTATAACTAATTCTTCAAATGTATTTACACATTCTCATATCTTGATGTGAGAATTTTAACATTCTATATCAATGTTTTCCAAAGGTCTTTCAAGGGTGCCAAAGTTTTCAAAGCTTTTTGGTACATTCTATTTTTATCTTTAAAATTAGTAATAGTACTAGTAGTGGTAGTAGTAGTAGCAGTAGTAGTAGTAGTAGTAGTAGTAGTAACAGTAGTAGTAGTAGTAGCAGGTGATGAGTAGTAGATATTGTTAGCGTAGAGAGTTGGGTAGATGATTTAAAGGGGCAAATCATTGTTGAAACAATAAAAAAGTGTACTACCCGTCACTGTTTCAGTAAAACGCTGCAGGATGAGGCTGGAGAAATGTAACCACTCTAAAATGTATAGACAGAGCTATGGATGCAAGGATTAAGTATCCATTATATCAAAATGATGGTTTAAACCCTGTTTTGAGGCGGTACTGTGTTTGTTTACATTTACTTTGTTTAGAAACATTGGAGTAAAACAAGCTTATAATTTAGGTTCTGATGGGGTACGACAGTTAAAATAAGTTTATTAGGCATGTTTTAAGTTATATTCTTCTAGTAGGTACATATCATTCATTTATAAGTCCAAAAATGGATACAGACACTGCATATTGGCCCTTTAAAGTTTTTCTGATTGGAGTTCTTCCCCACCAATGTGGAAAGTCTTCACATCATTATGTATGCTACTTCAATATTTTTTTTGCCTTTTACTGTCGAAGAATATCTCCCAAAAGATAGATATTTTAGCAGTCAAGTGTGCCGTCTGTTAGGTGATCCCAAGCTCCAGTGTGTTATAAGCCGCATACTAAATGTAACCGCGCTAGCTCAGACACCCAATACATTATGGATGTCTTTCCGAGTACATTTTATGAATAAGTCAGAAAAGGGATGAAATTCATACCGCAAACATGAATGAACCCATATTCAATGAGCGGCATCCTTTGAGTAGCATTAAAGCGATCCCACTTGTCACATTAAGACTGGACTGAAGTTGCTTCACCATTCATAAATCATCCACTACAACTCCCTGTAGAATCGACATAGACTTTACCTCTGCCCAACCAAACCACTTTTCTAGGTCAGTCTGGGCACCATCTGTGGCTTACTTGTCCGGTTAGTTTACACTTTTGGCAGATCCAGCAAACCGACATGGTTAGTCAGCAATGTAAGCAGGTAGCAGTCAGCAGAAAGGAAGGAGGAAGAGGTCTGTTCATTTGCCATCAGGTTTAGATTAGTCTGAGTTGGCATTCCACATTGACTGGCCTGTGAACAACACCACTGCTGCTCATTATGGAACAGGTTGGCTTTCATCTCAGGATGTTGCAGGTGTGGAGGACTTACAGTCCCACAATGCCCCCTTCATCACTGCCCAAACCTGTAAGTGTCTGCAATTACTCCGAAGCACTAAGGGCTCCGAATCGCCCCACCTGCCTCCACTGAGCAGAGATGAGAGAGACAGAGAGATAGTGACTGACAGACAGGAGAGAGAGAGCGCATGAGAGAGAGGTGAGGAAGGGACAGAGTGATGTTGGATGTGTTGGATGTTGTAAATCCAACAGAGGTGGAGAAGTGGGTTGGTAATCAGACTTGCAACTAGCAGTAGGGAAGAAAAGGGAGGAATGAATCGTCTGAGCCTCAAAGTGGGCTGGAGGATTAAAATGCATTGTCAATCACCGGGGGAGGTCAAGCCTTTCACACACCATCATGGACTGTCACTATCAATAACTGGCTGAATCTTTCAGACTTTGTCATGGCAGAATCTGTCATTATTTAAGGGCTTCATGTATAAGCCAGAGCCTCCTTGACTGATGACATTGGACTAACCTGTATATGTGTGTGGTGTGGTAGAGAATTTGAACTTATTGCTTTTTATATGCTGCACTGTCATTGTGCACAATGCCGAACCTCTATAAAGTAACTTTTCAGCTCGCCCTTTCTATGTGCGTTTGTTTGTGCGTTTGTGTGTGCGTGTGTGCGTGCATGTTCCTAGGTGGTGGCATGTGCCCCAACAGCAGTTCCCTGCAGGAGATGCGTAACTGCAATGAGCATGCATGTACGGTGTACCACTGGCAGACTGGCCCCTGGGGCCCCTGTACTGAAGACCCTCAGCTCAGCCCTCAACACCACCACTGCCCCAGGTCTGCTGCCGGCCCCAACACCAGTGGGCAGGGCCCCTGTTCCCAGGGCATGCAGACACGCAAGGTCATCTGTGTACGGGTCAACGTGGGACAGGTGCCGCCAAGAAGTAAGAACATTTAGGCCCTAGGTGTGTACGCGTGCGTGAGTGTGTGTGTCTGTGAGTGAGTGAGTGAGTGAGGAGTGAGTGGAGTGAGTGAGTGAGTGAGTGAGTGAGTGAGTGAGTGAGTGAGTGAGTGAGTGAGTGAGTGAGTGAGTGAGTGAGTGAGTGAGTGAGTGAGTGAGGTATGACAAGAAGTCATACAGTATGAAGAGCAGCTCTCAAGCCCTGTCTCCACTCCACAGGCAAACCCAGATAAATAAATATATGCCGTCCCAAACAGGCTAATTAACCCTGTTCATTTAGGCCTGTGTAATTTCCCACTGATGATAATGACAGTAATTAAGTGGCTTTGATTCTTTAAGGCAATTAAATCACCACAAGATGAGAGATGCAGGATGTCTATGGTTTGCAATGCAGAACATACACCGCAYCCTCAAAATGCATCAATAAGTTTAGTTTACAGTTAGCCTAAAGTTGTGCTCTTGCACGGGGTGCTGATTTTCTTTGCTAGGCTTATCTATGTGGGATGTTATGTTTATTTAACTAATTAACCTGCTGTATTTAAGATCCAGAAACCTTAACCGTAAGTCTACAGTTTACGGATCTGCTATCCAAGGTCCTGAAGTAATTTCCACCTGGCAGGATAAAACCTCCCAGTCCAAGGTGCTGGGCCATTTTAGGCTTTACTATGGAGTACATATCCTTTTAAGGCCATTGTATTTTGCCTTTGTTATGAAATAACTTTCCTGCATGTTTTGCATTCTTTCAAGCCACTATTGCTCTTAAAGAGGCTTTCCCCTGTCATGGTGGATTAGGTTAAGACCGCTAAAGCTGGCAAAGCTCCAAAAGTGCCTTCTCTCAGTGCTTTGTCTTTAAGTCCTTTGTTGTGAAGGGATAGTTCATTCTAAAATCAATATTTGTCAGTCATTGGAAGACTTCAAAAGTGGTCTTATGTCAGGGTGCATCCATGTCCAATTGGTGCCAATCTTTTCCATTTGCTTGGGAGAGATGGTGTGGAATCATCTCGAAACTGAACCACTAAGCCCACCAGCTATCTAGCTTAAGTGTAGAGGTGGTTTCACCCTGCCTGCACTCAGTGCGCTGCATTGTGACTTGACATGGTCTCTAGTTGTTATTTTTCCACCTGTGTCTTCTCTTCCCACCATCCTACTTGGCAGGTAGGTTTGATTAGCSCTCCCCCAGGAACCTGGCAGAGCAAACGAACACACGTCTGCTTCGCTGGTGTGTATGCAGATGTGCTCCAGTTCACTCACAGAGGGCTCAGCGCTGTCTTCACACACCCCGAGGCAGTGAACCTCACACAGTGTCACCACACACACACTGTCAAAGCCCAATAGAGAAGAGAGTCTCTCAGAGACAAATATGTCACTCCCTCAGGCATYCGCTTCTATCAGTCTATATACAGAGTACTGCAGGGGGATTTGGAACTAAAACATCTTGGTTTATTGATTGTGACAATTTGCATGGGGATTGACGTCCGACGCTTTTGTGTGATCGCACCGATTCTTACATGGACTGTCGGAAAAGGAGTTGGGATGAATAATTGTYATAGTGTTTGACAGTCATAGTCAATTACGTGGATGTGTCCTAACGACAACTGTGTTAAGTCACTGTGGATGACAGTGACAGTTGGTTGAAAGCTGTCGAGACAGAGGCCAAAGAAACGTACGCAAAGCCGGAGCCGTTTTCTCCCCGAATATTAAACAAATCATGTTTTATTTGCTGTTGTACTTTTTAATAATGAATTTAAGTAGTGCTTAGCATTTTGTGCCAGGCTTCGTGTGCTTTTGCAGTCTCTTAAAATGTTGTGGGTTGCAATGTTTCTTCACTCTCTGTTCAACCACACAGCATGCTCATTTTGAAGAACCTCTCACCGAACAGATTATTGAAGCGATAATAGCAAATAGCAGAACAAAAACATTACCCTGGCAGACTCTTCTTAATGATGTGCTGTGGGACAGACTCAGAGTAAATGTTGTGTTTCTTGCCTCACTACAAATCATTACATTTAAAGATCATTAACACTAGTAGGGAAAACAAGTCGGCTTAAACCAGAGGATGCTTTAATTGGATAATCTAATGACTAATCAAAAAGTCTGCATACTTCAATAGCAGTGAAGACAGAGTTTTCTGTGGCGACGGTATCGTGTTCTGGCAATGAACATGGCCTGTTTTTTTTTTTAATGAGAATGTAATTACATTTTTAGCATCCAAATTCGCATAATACCTACCATTACACCTGGCCTAAAATACAATTAAAGTAACAGGGAACAGTAGGAATGTTTCTGTCTGCTGGAGCATTAGTTCAGCATTAGTTAAGCATTAGTTAAGCATTAGTTACGTGAGGTAGTTAAGTGCTCGGGTCAACCACTCAGTCTGGGGTCATGTTGCTGTGTCTCGTATTTGACCGCGTTTCGTCTGGAACGTCGTTAAAACTGAAAGGGAACAGTAGGGATGTTTCTGTCTGCTGGAGCATTAGTTCAGCATTCGTTCTGTGAGGTGTAGTGAGGTGCATATTGCTCAGCTCAAAAGCTCAATCTGGGTCATGTTGTTGTGTCTCATCTTCTATTGTTTTGCCTACATGATTGCTACCTGTGGGCTTCTCTTTTGAAGTCTTTGAAGTAGCTTGTCCTTAAACAGGTTCCCGTGACCTTTGCACCTGTTGCTAATGCAGTTCATCTGTGTAAACTCTTTAAACCTGAAGAGGAAATAAGAAACTGATTTGATCCAAGCCTGACCCATATTTATCATCATCAGCAGCTCTCTATTCTCCATCCCTGAGCACTGCTTTGGAGTGTAGAAACAGTGTATGAACGTGCCAGAGGATTTGTCTCACTAAAGAGGGATTTAGCTCTCTCTCTATTGGTATTAAACATAAATCTCTCCTCTCTTCGCATGGCTGCCTGCTGCACTATTACATTGTGCGTGTGAGGCACCCTATTTCTCCCTGACGACACGGTGCTAACGAGTGGAGCAACCCCAGAAGAAGACAGTGCTCCTACTCCCAGTGTGTAAACCTGAGCCAGATGATCAGCGCTAGCTCGGCTATCTATGTTATCTCAGCAATAGGATGAGGAAATAGAGCCGGAACATCACTTAAAAAGCCCCAGGAGAGCCCATGTTCCGAAAAATCCGATTACTTGATGTAGACGGACAATTTTCCTCCGTTTATCTTCATCCAGTGGCCATTCACTGGGGATCAGAGGTACTTATAACTATAGGCTGAAGATTACATATAACCCTTTGTCCGTTAAATATGAAGACCAGCTCCAACCACAATCCCAGCGATCTAACGGATTATCGTCCAGTAATAGAATCAATTTAAAACGGGAAGGGATCCCATGGAGGGTCTTATCTATAGTGAACTGAATATAGCCTGGAGGAATTAAATGCAGATTCTCCATTTAAGAGGAATGAATATTAACAAAGGCTGCCAAAGCCGTATACTGTAGGTAATGTTTACATTGCCCTACATAAGACATAACATGATCTTCTCTTTCCTTATCTGTCAGTGGTACCATAGGTTGACATGGACATTAGACATAGGACTTCTTAACAGACAGTTGCTTCCTGTTGTTCTAGTTTGTGCTTCAGAAACACTGGATTTCTCTCTGTAAAAGCCAAGTGGTTTTACAAAAAAAAAAACGGCATAGTAGGAAACCAAGCAGGTTACCGTACTTTCTGAGAGGACTATCTTCCAAGCCAAGAATCTACCACTGTCCCTCGATAGCTCCATGGCTCTTGGCTAATCGGATTAGTCATTTGAATTCCTGCAGCCAAAGTGAGAAGCCTGCGTCTGTGTGTTACCAGCTATATGTTTGCATGTGTTACCAGTAGTGTGTGTATGTTTACCATGTAGGTGTCCTGAGAGTCCTCGTCCAGGCACAGTGCGACCCTGTCGAATGCCCTGTAAGAAGGACTGCATCGTCACCCCCTTCAGCGACTGGTCCCAGTGCTCTCCCAGCTGTGATGCAGGTATGAAAGAAGAATTCAAGCTACTGTGCAAAGACATCCACACAAATAACAACCCTACAGATGTAGGATCTTAATTTGATCGCCCTGTTGCAGGAGAACTTACCTGCTATGCAGTGTATTTGAGGCTTAAAAATACTTCAAAAGTTTATAATTTCCACTGAAATTTTAGACTTCATTTTCCATTACGAAAAACATATCAACCCCTACAAAAAATGTCTATTAATTATAATTCACATAATAATAATTCACATTTTCTGTTGCTGCAGGATTGTTTTCCTGCTGTAGCAAACTGGCTCAAATTAATATCATACATCTGTACCTGTTCATTGTAAGTCTCTTGGGAACTAAGAACTATGGACCAAAAATGCTCTCCTAAAAGGAATGTCTTGCTTATCCAACTGCTCGGATGAATATTATGCATGTCAGCTGTTATCATGAAGCATCATTTGGAGATCATTTATATTATTAACCAATGTAAAACTGGGACGAATAAGGAAACTGGCACCAATTGGGTGATGCATGCAATGTAAACGACTCATTACAGTTTCCTTAAATTGTATTACTCTCGTTTCATTACGGATATTTCATTTGACAGATTGACATGTAGGATGACCTTAAGATGACCTAATTTAGTGCAACCCGGAAAACATACTAGCCTGTGGCTACAAGTGACAGGGTGCCATGTTGTTGTTGTTATTGCTGTTTTCATGCTGTGATAAAAACACCTTCAGACCAGGTCACCTTTGTCAGACAGCCATGGCCACAGCTGGAGYACATTGTTGAATACATTACATTGATTTATGGGATGAAATCATCATCGTTCAGATTTTGATGATCTCTTTATTTGGCATGAGAGCATAAATCTTTGGCCCTGGCCACACACAGTCGCAGTCGTATATTTTGATAGCAGTGCTGATGTTCTCCTGCTGTATAGGATGACCCGCCTCCTACCCACACTGGTTGAAACTAAAGGTCAGGGATACACAGAGTCCTGTAATGCACTCATATAATATGATTCGCCTGTCCTGGACCATAAAACTACATCTTAATCAGTCTAGATCAGTGGTTCTCAAATCCTGGTCCTGGGGACCCAAAGGGGTGCACATTTTTGTTTTTGCCCTAGCAATACACACCGGATTTAATTCATCCAAGTCTGATTATGAGTTGATTATTTTAATCAGGTGTGTAGTGCTAGGGCAAAAACAAAAACGTGCACCCCTTTGGGTCCCCAGGACCAGGATTGAGAACCACTGCTCTATAGTCAGAGCTCTGGCAGAACTTTATAGTTGTTAATTGTGTTTATTCAACGGGTGTGTCTATTGGGAATACCGCTGATCGTGGGMAAAGCATCCATCTTGTTCATGTTACTTCATCATTAGATTTGAACTTGACGACTARGTTGATTTTACTGCAACTATAAAGCAGTCAACATTCACCCACTCTGCCCTGAATATGTCAGTTTGACATGGAATGTCTCAAAGTAATTTAAAGGGGAACAACGGCAAATTTCTGAAATTTGTCAAAGTACCTAAACCTGTCTGGCTCAGTGTTGGACTGTCTGTCACAGTGTACACCTCTCTCACTCATGGAGAGTGAAGTAGAGCTAGAGCTAGTTCACAAGGTTGTGCGACCCTCCCCCTCACTGCAGCGCTAGATAGAACTTTGT
Source organism: Salvelinus sp. IW2-2015 (assembly GCF_002910315.2). Taxonomy (NCBI): domain Eukaryota; kingdom Metazoa; phylum Chordata; class Actinopteri; order Salmoniformes; family Salmonidae; genus Salvelinus; species Salvelinus sp. IW2-2015. The sequence continues at coordinate 10,309,630 of NC_036874.1, read as the reverse complement.
GGAATAACGCAGATCTACAAAAATAATCTACGTTCTGTAATGACAACGAAATTGCATATTTCGTTTGCAAGCCAGGGCCAAATTGCCTTCCTTGAGCGAACAAGAGAATGTGATGTGATTTAATCAAATGCAAAAGTATTTTTTATATGTTTGCATCAAATACCATAGTCTTTGAAAATTGTGTGTTGATTATATATAGCAAAGGCTATCAACAGCTGTTGTGTTGCTCTTTGGATTATCCCATATCATGGAATAGGCTACGTGAGTGAATGTTTAGAAAGACAAAGGCGGAGACATGGAATTATTTGATTTGGATGGATGGTTGACATGACAGAATGGTAGACAAATATTTTCTCATCTAAAAGGTGCTGGAAAGTTTGCTACATTTCTCGAGCTCATAAAAGCTACCAGCTCTCACAGTCTCACATCAGAATTAGACATTTATCCATGTTTCTCAAGCGTCTGCTTGGTTTCCAGAGAAATGCATTGAAAGAGAGATATGAAATAGGCTACTACCAAGGTCTGATGATGCTTCTGACAATATAGTAAAAGGACGATGTCCTAATGTATTTGGAAAACTGCCGGTGACAGTGTAGTGTTTATGAGGAGTTCCCTCGTGCATGTGTTGTTGCATGTGCAGTAAGTCCTGGGTAGATTTTTCCTCCCTGCTTGGCAGAGATCTTAGAAAAGGTAAGAATTGTGATCCCACGACCCAAATTTATCTCACAATCGATTGGGCTTCCCGAATAAAGCTTGTTATCTGTGAAAGAACATATATATTTTTTTCATAGATCTGCGTTATTCCACAAAGTTCTATCTAGCGCCGTAGTGAGGGGGAAAGCCGCATAACCTTGTGAACTAGCTCTAGCTCTACTTCACTCTCCATGAGTGAGAGAGGTGTACACTGTGACAGACAGTCCAACACTGAGCCAGACAGGTTTAGGGACTGTGACACATTTCCGGTGTTTGAAAATCGAATTATAATATAGAATTAAAGTAATGCTCCATTTGCTTTGGCAGCTGGTAACATTCAGAAGAAGAAGCAGTCAAGAAATCGCGTCATCCTCCAGCTGCCAGCCAACGGGGGCCAAGACTGTCCTGAGGTGCTGGAGGAGGAGAAAGACTGTGAGGCTCCTAAAGTCTGCCCTGGTTACAGGTACAGCACAGTACCAAGAACACTGACAGTTATACAGTGCCTTCAGAATGTATTCACACCCCTTGACTTTTCCCATATTTTGTTGTTTTACAGCCTGAATTTTAAAATTGATTACATTTAGACTGTGCGTCACTGATCTACACACAATACCCCATAACGTCAACGTGGAACTATGTTTTTAGACTATTTTACAAATGAATAAAAAATGAAAGCTAAAATGTCTTGAGTCAATAAGTATTCAACCCCTTTGTTATGGCAAGCCTAAGTTCATGAGTAAAAACGTGCTTAACAAGTCACATAATAAGTTGCATGGACCCAGCAAGAAGATGTTAACCTAAAACACAAGGTCAAATATACACTGGAGTTGCTTACCAAGACAACATGGAATGTTCCTTTGTGGCCAAGTTACAGTTTTGACTTAAATCGGCTAGAAAATCTATGGCAAGACTTGAAAATTGCTGTCTAGCAATGATCAACAACCAACTTGACAGAGCTTGGATATTTAAAAAAAGAATAATGTGCAAATATTGTACAATCCAGGTGTCCAAAGCTCTTAGAGACTTACCCAGAAAGACTCACAGCTGTAATCGCTTCCTAAGGTGATTCTGACATATATTGGGGTGTGAATACTTATGTCAATGAGATATTTCTCTCATTTAATTTTCAATAAATGTACAAAAATGTCTACAAATATGTTTTCACTTTGTCATTATGGGGTATTGTGTGCAGATGTGTGAGATTTTTTTTTTTATATACTCTATTCTGAATTCAGGATGTAACACAACAATATGTGGAATAAGTCAAGGGGTATGAATACTTTCGGAAGTCACTGTACATGGATATGATTACACCAACGGTGATACTATTGCTACTATCGTTAGCAACTCTTACTCATAAAGTGTATTGGTATTATACACTAATTACCTCTACTGTCTGCTGATAATGTTAATGTTGAATATGATGATTTTAATGATTATGTTGACATTGACTTGATGATCATAATCACGTTCAACATCACTATCATTATCACAATCATCATCATCATCACAATACTTCCTCTAATGCAGGTGGAAGTCACACAAATGGAGAAGGTGTCAATTGGTGCCATGGTACATCAGGGAGGACAGCCCAGGGGCTCAGGAGACATGTGGACCAGGTCTTCAAACAAGAGGTGAAATTACATCTTTTAACCGTCTCTTTTTTCCTTCACAAATCCCCTTCTATTACTTTCTCTTCTATCCAATTTGAACATCCACAATGAAATTGACATTCTTTGTGGCCTCTGAATCTCAGCCAGGAGAAAACAGATGGATTTGGCAAGGTTAGGAGAGGCAAATTGTGCTTCTTAAGCCACTTGTCAAATTCCCCTCTTTAGACGAAGACGTGAACTGGGGTTGACACTCCCCACAGCACTGAGGACACCATTTGTCATCCCTCAGTGAATTTAGGATGTCAATGTGTTCATGACTAGGCATCCACCTTGCTTGAGACAGTTGGTGTTTCTTAGTACCCAGGTACCTTAGGCTCTTTTCATGCAGCTTTAATCACAGCTCCATTTGGGAGAGCTGCTACATTCCCCCTCTGGCTAACTACAACCTGTAAATATGTTTCAATTGTAAGCAAACACCATATGACAGCATATTGAAGCATACTTTTTACTTGCGTACAGGAACGGTTCGCCTACTGTAGATAACAGAAGCTGTACTACAAAGTATTGTAAAAGTGTTTTTTCAGGTCACAATAATTCCATTGTTGTATAGCTTCAATGGAGAACTATTGTCAGTGGCAATGTTGTAAATTGCCACTTGTTAAGTGCTAATATGCATAAATGGAAAGAGACACATTACAATTTCCTTTTCTTCATAGAAACGATCTGACATCCACAATCCTCCTATAGTGTTGGGCTGACTCTCATAGCCTGTGATAGTAGACGTTAACATCCCTGGGRTCTAAAGAATCCAGGTCACTGTTTGTCATTCTCTGAGACATGCTGAGACATAGTGCCTCTTTACCCCTGGGCGTCTCACAGCTTATCACAGCGTCTCACTGCTGTGTACCTGGAGGGACCTGGAACACTCCTGACCGCCAGTCACACTCACTGTCAACACACATGCCACCACAAACAACCCCACACATATCAACAGACTACAGCAATCCAAACGTATAGAGTCAACAGAGGCCCAAGGGAGTTTGAGCAGAACTCTGCTTGTAGGTTACTTTGGGGTAGAAAAATAATCTTATCTTGAGTGTCTACAGCATAACGAAAAGCACGTATTGCAATATCTCCAGTAATGTCCTTTTAATCAAAACACGACATATTTGACATATTAACATTGAACCTGTATTGATTGTTATTTATATTTTACCATAATTCTTCCTTCGGAGTTGTTACTGGCAGAATAAAAAAACTGTCTGCCTGAGGCTGTGTTCAACTGACAACCACCCTGTATTATATAGTACACCTTTTCTGCAACCCTACCGAACCAATCAATGTCTCCATTCCTGCTAAATCTCTGTGACCCAGACAAAATGGCCACCAACCCTGTAAGGGACACTGTGCCTTTGATWTCCCCCCACAGCCGTGTCCTGTCGCCAGCTGGACGGAGRGCAGGCAGACATTGGAGAGTGTCTGAAGTTTGCCAACACCATGCCCCCCATCACTCAGCGGTGCCAGCTCCCATGCCAGGACGATTGCCAGCTCACCAACTGGTCCAAGTTCTCGTCCTGCACAGCTGACTGTGTGGGGGTCCGWACCAGGAAGAGGTTACTTGTAGGTGAGGAATAGTAACAAAATGTGTGGACTTTTGGCAGTATCACACCTTTGCACAGTGGCAGTCCATTAAGGAAGCTCTATAGCTTATAAGCAGCATGAGTGATTCAGTTTACGCTATGACCTTGCGAGAAGGGTAAGTAGCATGTAGCCTGCTAGAGTGCAGCATAGATGCTATTAGCAACTATTAGATCAAGTCTCTTGTTCTGGGGAGCAGCCTGAGAATTTTAACGAGGTCTGGTCCAATTAATCTGGATGTGGAATATTTACATGTACTCAATGAGAACATAATGATGCATATTAATGCCTAGTGACAGGATGGAGTTCGGCTTTTAAATTGCACATGACAGACAGGAAGTCAGACAGACACACACAAACGTCATACCTACTAACCCCTATCCTCTCTCCACCCCAGGGAGAAGCAAGAAGAAGGACAAGTGTAAGAACACCCAGATGTACCCTCTGAGCGAYACCCAGTACTGCCCGTGTGACAAGTACAACGCCCAGCCCGTGGGCAACTGGTCCGACTGCATCCTGGCCGGGGGAGACCGGGTGGAGAGCCTCCTGGGCATGAAGGTCCAGGGGAACGTCAAGGAGTGTGGCCAGGGCTACCGTTACCAGGCCATGGTGTGTTACGACCAGGACAACAGACTGGTGGAGACCTCACGATGCAACAGCCACGGTGGGGTGGAGTTGTTGGGGGAGTGGGTTGTGTGTGTGTGTGTGTGTGTGTGTGTGTGTGTGTGTGTGTGTGTGTGTGTGTGTGTGTGTGTGTGTGTGTGTGTGTGTGTGTGTGTGTGTACCCCCCCAGGGGGAAAGTTGACTAGCCTAACCCCCCTGAGCCCCTCACACACTAATACACACACATTAATACTCACACACTAATACACACACAGAGAGAGTGCAACCTAATGGCATCATGCATTGCTCCGTTAACTATGACCCCTGATCTCTGATGATGACTGCTGACCTGCCAGCACCAAATCTGCTCCAAATCACAGCTACAGTGCTTGGTTTGATGCCAAGGGCGGGGATGTGGGTCGACTGGGTTGTTAGGTTTCTCTCCAGTGATGATTTCAGTGATTCAGTAAGCACTGTGTGTACAAAACGTTGCAATATCTGTATTAGAATTGAAGTTGTTTCACCACTTTCAAAATTCTCTGACTCATGAATATGACTATTTTAAAAACATATTTTTTTTCAAACTGAATTTGACATGATTTTGTTTCTCTAACATTCTTGTCTGAACTTTTCTTATCTGAATCGCTCTTATCTCCATGTTCTTAAAACATGAAGCGCAAAGGAACACTCGATACCATCTCTAATTTGACACATGCAGACAAATTGCTTTTAGAATAGTTGAATTTTGAAGACATGCCCTGATATAAGCAGTAGCACAGAGCGAGGTGTAGAAATGAACACATCAGTGTCATGCATTTCTGAACAGAGCCAAATGTCACGTTCTGACCTTAGTTCCTTTTTTATGTCTTTATTTTAGTTGGTCAGGGCGTGAGTTGGGGTGGTCATTCTATGTTGTTTTTCTATGTTTTGTTCTGTTGTTATATTTCTATGTGTTTGGCCTAGTATGGTTCTCAATCAGAGGCAGGTGTCGTTGTCTCTGATTGGGAGCCATATTTAGGTAGCTTGTTTTCTATTGTGTTTTGTGGGTGGTTGTTTCCTGTGTTAGTGTTTGCACCATACGGGACTGTTTCGGTTGTTTGTTTGTAATTGTGTTCAGTGTTCTGTTGAATTATTATTAAATATCTCATTATGGACACTTACCACGCTGCACATTGGTCCGATCCTTGCTACTCCTCCTCAGACGAAGAGGAGATCCGTTACAGAACCACCCACCAAAAAAGGACCAAGCAGCGTGGTAACCAGTAGCAGAGGGACATGGACTCCTGGACATGGGAGGAAATCTTGGACGGCAAAGGACCCTGGGCACAGCCGGGGGAGTATCGCCATCCGAAAGAGGAGCTGGAGGCAGCTAGAGCGGAGCGGCGCCACTACGAGGAATTGGCGCGAGGTAACGGGCACGAGAGGCAGCCCCAGAAGTTTTTTTTGGGGGGGGTGGCACACGGGTAGATTGGCGGACTCAGGTAGGAGACCTGAGCCAACTCCCCGTGCTTACCGTGGAGAGCGTCGTACTGGTCAGGCACCGCGTTATGCGGTGGAGCGCACGGTGTCTCCAGTACGTTTGCTTAGCCCGGTACGTTACATCGCAGCTCCTCGAATCGGCCGGGCTAGAGTGGGCATCGAGCCAGGAAGGATGATGCCGGCTCAGCGCATCTGGTATCCTCTGCGTCTCCTCGGTCCGGGGTATTCTGCACCAGCCCTACGCACGGTGTCTCCAGTTCGACAGCACAGCCCAGTGCGGCCTATTCCAACTCCCCGCACTTGCCGGGCTACAGGGGGGATCCAGCCAGGACGAGTGGTGCTAGCTCTGCGCTCGAGACCGCCAGCGCGCCTCCACGGTCCAGTGCATCCGGTGCCTCGGCCAAGGACAAGGCCTCCTGTATGTCTCCCCAGCCTGGTGAGTCCTGTGCTTTCTCCCAGAGCCAGGCCTTCTGTGTGTCTCTCCAATCCAGTGATAATCCAATGGCAAGAATAGGCTCCCATGTGATAATCCATGGCAAGAAGCCTCCAGTGATAATCCATGGCACAAACCTCCAGTGATGATCCATGGCACGAAGCCTCCAGTGATGTGATCCATGGCACCAAGCCTCCAGTGAGATCCATGGCATGAAGCCTCCAGTGATGATCCATGGCACGAAGCCTCCGGTGATGATCCATGGCACGAAGCCTCCGGTGATGATCCATGGCACGAGGCCTCCAACGAGGGAAGTCAGTCCGGAGCCTCCAGTGACGCCCTCTAGTCCGGAGCCTCTAGCGACGCCCTCTAGTCCGGATCCTCCAGCGACGCCCTCTAGTCCGGAGCCACCAGCGACGCCCTCTAGTCCGGAGCCACCAGCGACGCCCTCTAGTCCGGAGCCCTCCAGCGACGCCCTCCAGTCCGGAGCAGCCAGAGTCTCCCTCCATCATCAGGAGCTGCCTGTGCGCCCGTCAGTCAGGAGCTGCCCTTCACTCCGGCGCCAGCGGAGTCTCCCGCCTGTCCGGCGCTGCAGGAGTCTCCTGTCTATTCGGGGGCCCGCTGAAATGGTTCCCAGTCCGAAGTCGGCGGCGAGGGTCGCCGCTCCAAAGGTGCCACATCAGTGGGCCAGGACTATGGTGGAGTGGGGGTCCACGGCCCGCACCAGAGCCGCCACCGCTGTGAAATGCCCACTCAGACCCTCCCCTATAGGTTCAGGTTTTGCGGCGGAGTCCGCACCTTTGGGGGGGGGGGGGGGGGTACTGTCACGTTCTGACCTTAGTTCCTTTTGTATGTCTTTATTTTAGTTGGTCAGGGCGTGAGTTGGGGTGGGCATTCTATGATGTTTTTCTATGTTTTGTTCTGTGTTTATATTTCTATGTGTTTGGCCTAGTATGGTTCTCAATCAGAGGCAAGTGTCGTTGTTCTCTGATTGGGAGCCATATTTAGGTAGCCTGTTTTCTATTGTGTTTTGTGGGTGGTTGTTTCCTGTGTTAGTGTTTGCACCATACGGGACTGTTTCGGTTGTTTGTTTTACTTTTGTTATTTTGTTCAGTGTTCTGTTGAATTATTTTTAAATATCTTCATTATGGACACTTACCACGCTGCACATTGGTTCGATCCTTGCTACTCCTCCTCAGACGAAGAGGAGATCCGTTACACCAAAGCTATGACAGAGATTGAGTTGCACATTTCCTATGCTTCCTGGCTGATGTTTTGGTCACTTTTGAATGCTGGCGGTGCTTTCACTCTAGTGGTAGCATGAGACGGAGTCTACAACCCACACAAGTGGCTCAGGTAGTGCAGCTCATCCAGGATGACACATCAATGCGAGCTGTGGCAAGAAGGTTTGCTGTGTCTGTCAGCGTAGTGTTCAGAGCATGGAGGCGCTACCAGGAGACAGGCCAGTACTTCAGGAGACGTGGGAAAGGCCGTAGGAGGGCAACAACCCAGCAGCAGGACCGCTACCTCTGCCTTTGTGCAAGGAGGAGCACTGCCAGAGCCCTGCAAAATGACCTCCAGCAGGCCACAAATGTGCATGTGTCTGCTCAAACGGTCAGAAACAGACTCCATAGAGGTGGTATGAGGCCCCGGAGTCCACAGGTGGGGGTTGTGCTTACAGCCCAACACCGTGCAGGACGTTTGGCATTTGCCAGAGAACACCAAATTGGCAAATTCGCCACTGGCGCCCTGTGCTCTTCACAGATGAAAGCAGGTTCACACTGAGCATGTGACAGACGTGACAGAGTCTGGAGAACGTTCTGCTGCCTGCAACATCCTCCAGCATGACCGATTTGGCGTGGGTCAGTCATGGTGTGGGGTGGCATTTCTTTGGGGGCCGCACAGCCCTCCATGTGCTCGCCAGAGGTAGCCTGACTGCCATTAGGTACCGAGATGAGATCCTCAGACCCCTTGTGAGACCATATGCTGGTGCGGTTGGCCCTGGGTTCCTCCTAATGCAAGACAATGCTAGACCTCATGTGGCTGGAGTGTGTCAGCAGTTCCTGCAAGAGGAAGGCATTGATGCTATGGACTGGCCCGCCCGTCCCCAGACCTGAATCCAATTGAGCACATTCTGGGAACTCATGTCTCACTCCATCCACCAACGCCACGTTGCACCACAGACTGTCCAGGAGTTGGCGGATGCTTTAGTCCAGGTCTGGGAGGAGATCCCTCCGGAGACCATCCGCCACCTCATCAGGAGCATGCCCAGGCGTTGTAGGGAGGTCATACAGGCACGTGGAGGCCACACACACTACTGAGCCTCATTTTGACTTGTTTTAAGGACATTACATCAAAGTTGGATCAGCCTGTAGTGTGGTTTTCCAATTTACTTTTGAGTGTGACTCCAAATCCAGACCTCCATGGGTTGATAAATTTGATTTCCATTGATAATTTTTGTGTGATTTTGTTGTCAGCACATTCAACTATGTAAAGAAAAAAGTATTTAATAAGAATATTTCATTCATTCAGATCTAGGATGTGTTATTTTAGTGTTCCCTTTATTTTTTTGAGCAGTGTATATACAGTGTTGTAGTGATTGTAAAAGTACAGAGTACAAATGGTTAAAGTACAAAAGGGAAAATAAATAAGCATAAATATGGGTTGTATTTACAGTAGTGTTTGTTCTTCACTGGTTGACCTTTTCTCGTGGCAACAGGTCACAAATATTGCTGCTGTGATGGGACACTGTGGTATTTCATCCAGTAGATATGGGAGTTTATCAAAATCGGGTTTGTTTTCGAATTCTTTGTGAATCTGTGTAATCTGAGGTAAATATGTGTGTCTAATATGGTCATACATTGGGCAGGAGGTTAGGAAGGGCAGCTCAGTTTCCACCTCATTTTGTGGGCAGTGTGCACATAGCCTGTCTTCTCTTGAGAGCCAGGTCTGCCTACGGCGGCCTTTCTCAATAGCAAGGCTATGCTAACTGAGTCTGTACATAGTCAAAGCTTTCCTTAAGTTTGGGTCAGTCACAGTGGTCATCTTTCTCTCTATATATCTCTCCCTCTCTCTCGCTCTCTCTCCCTCTCTCTCCCTCTCTCTCCCTCTCTCTCCCTCTCTCTTCCTCGATCTTCCTCCCATTATCAGGGTTAATATGAATAGAAGAGGAAACACTGTTCTCTCCATCACTGTGTGTATGGTGACATATTTCCCCAGGCTGTGATAGAGATCATCGAATGTAGTTATCTCTATTCGCCCCAGATATCAATAGAGGCGGAGATTAACGCTGAAAGGCTGTGTTGCTCACAGCGACGACATGCACAGTCCTTTTACTGTTCACCTTTTTTAAAGTCTTGGACTCAAGCGGTGATGCTTTGACGTAACAAGATCATCTACTGCTGATTTGTTGGAGTCTATGGAGTTTTCCCCATTTCTTCTTTTGGGGTTAACGTTTCACATGTGAGTTGTTCAAGTCTCCATGGTGGGTTYAAAGGTGTTGGTTGGGATACTGACTAGTGACCATGTGTACAGAATCCATATTAGGAACCTTGCCATTCCTCCTCCTTAGACCTCACGCCTCACCTTGACAACGTTCCTAGTATGGATTCTGTACTTTGTAACTCGGCCATGCCCTTTTCTATGATTATATACTATGGGGATGGCTCTGAGATGCTTGGCCTTGACTTGACAGGAATTGGGTGGTTAAGAGGGAATGAAGTCACTGTGGGAATCTGCGCTACAGGTGAAGGCTTGTAGTAAGGCGGATATGTTGGTAAGGACCAGTAACCTCTAGCAGTGTGTGAGGTTGTGATGTGGTTTAGTTGGAGGCGATTGGGGGCCGACGTATTCGTAAGGGCTAGTGAACTTCTCTACATGAGCAGGAGAGTGCTGTTGAGGATTAGGGTTAGCTAATGTAGTGGGAGGAGGAGGGGCTGCCATGGTATTAAGAGATGATTGGGGCACTTCCAAACTGCTGAAATGATGCAGCAGAAAAATCTGGTGAACGCAATGGGTTGTGCTAAATCTAAGCTGTGCTGTGGAACAGAAAAGTTCTGATTAAATAGCAACACATCCTTTCTATGGATCCCTCAAGAAATGTGATACAATATGCAGTGTTTCTCCCACTTCATATCCTCCCATTCGACCACACCCCTGCATACACACAGCGGACAACTACACATCAAAATGTGTTTTGGTTTGAAACTGTCTTTACACTGTGGCTGTAGTACTAATCAGACATTTATAGACATTCTCTGTACGTTTACCTCTGGTCTAAATCCACTGATTGGAATTGGCAGTGTAGGAGCAGAACTGTAGCAGGGGGTTAATGTAGATGTATAGGGGATGAACACATTTGTGAGGGTCCATGAACTAGATGGCATAAGGGATGATTTCAGATCATTGGGCTGGCTTAAAGAAAAATTGAAGGCAATAGAAAATAGCCTATGGTAGAAAATAGCCTATGTGGCATCGATATTAGTCAGAAACATTTGGTCTTTTGATGTCAAAATTTACTGCGAAGTGTAAGTAGGATAATTTTGCTCATAAAGTCAGTCACGTCCAAACTGAGATTTGAGAGATAATTAGGAAAACAATGGTACGTCACGGAATGAAGGGTAGCGTATACGTTTTCCTTGTGTTGGGTTTATTTCAATCCTGCCCACAGCCGGCAGCACCCAAGTAATCATCAACTCAGGAACGCGCGGCTGCACGTGACCAATCGTAATGCCCATGGTCAATTTGGTTTGACATTCGTTATCCGTAAGGGGCTAGTTAGGGACCATCACTAGATCACGCATGTTACAATATTTTAAAATGTCAATAGCTCCAAATTTCTATAAATTAAAAATCTCTAACCAACTATAAATTCGAGAAATTCATATAGAAATATTGAAAGTGTTTAATGAGACAACTGAAAGACGTGCAACATTAAAATATTGTCCCATTTACATTGTGAAATTGAATAAATGGAATGGACTTAAACATGTGGTTTCCATATGGATTTGATGTGTTTGATAGCGTTCCATTCATCCATTCCAGCCATCAGAAAGAGTCTGTCCTCCTATAGCTCCTCCCACCAGCCTCCACTGGTGTATGTGATGTCACATGACAGTAAGACGTGTCACTGGCCCACTAGGGTCACCCTTGTTGGGATCGGAGAGGCTTCTTTCCCTGCCACCCCGTCTTCCTGTCACGTGGTCTGTCCCATCACTCAGGGAGCTCCTATGTTTGAACAGGATTCCAGGGTTAAATACTGCTGACAATGGTAGCAGTTTAGTAGCCAGGGCTTCCAATCAATCACACATCCAGCACCTAGAGAGTCTTCAGGAAGACAGAATGTTGTCAAAAAGTGCATTTTATGCACAAACACTTCATTGTGTCTCCGTGCGTGTTCACTTCATTGATTTAGACGTTTTCCAATTACATCTGGATGGGACCACAGGGAAATGCTGTTACACAATAGTAAAGCCTCAGGCCTTCAACCCTGAAGCTTTAGTTCAGACCCAGCCCTCAAACTTATACAATACACTGTACATTCCAGTTCATTAACAACCGTCTCGTGAAAGCATAGAGAAGAAATGTGTTGTTCTCCACTGAAATGTAGCCAGTGGTTCACATGGATAACCTCTTCCAGTGAATTAGCCTGCGACCTCTGTGTGTTTGTCGAGACAGACACAGGATATCAGGCTTGGGGATGTAGGGATCCAGATAAACAGGAGTAATACGCAGAGTGAGATGCTTAAGCCAGCCAGACCCAGTTACCATGTCATGACCCTGTCAGCCACTTGAGGAATCATAGATTGCATGAAAAAGCTTACAGTCGACCCAAACCACTGCTCAAGTGTATTTTCCCGACTTTATATATCAGCTTCATATGAGACCCTGGAGTGTTGCTCTATTGTTTTAGCACAAAAGCGACCGTCTCTGTGAATCAACAGCTGAGTCATTATTTGCTCATGTTGTTGGTGCTAGTATCGGTTTTCTGGTCATGTGATAACGGAACACCTTGGATTTTCTCCAAGTTGCACATACAATATTTTCAAGACACATGAGTTTATTATTATATTATTGTTTATTATAGAAAACAAAAACATAATGGGTAACACTTTATTTTTGCTCAGTGCTTTTAATTCCTTCGTGAAAATGTCATGAACACGCCATTAAGTTTTATAACATGTCATAACCTTATCGCAATCCGACCAAAATAGATGCTATACCATGGAAAGGAAGGGCTCCTGAGGGCCTCTATGGGCCCCTATCTTTTCCTGGCCCTTCTCACACCACTCTCTCTCTCCTCCATGCAGGCTACATTGAGGAGGCGTGCATCATCCCCTGTCCGTCAGACTGTAAGCTCAGCGAGTGGTCCAACTGGTCCCGGTGCAGCAAGTCATGTGGTAGCGGGGTCAAAGTGCGTTCCAAGTGGCTCCGGGAAAAACCCTACAACGGAGGGCGACCCTGCCCCAAACTGGACCACATCAACCAGGTACAGCACGAGAAACACTCACAAGACTGTCTAATGTAGAAATGAGTTAATGTTTACTTGTAAGAATGTTGTCTGACAGCTGAGGGACTTCCTAATAAGGATGTCATTTTTTCCTAATATAAATATTGTTTTTTCAGGCACTGTTTGTGATAAATAAAACCATTTTTGTGTTAGAAACACATTATTACAAACACATAGGAGAGAGAGAGAAACAAATTAAATATTCATGAAAATATTCAGTTTGCATTACCTTCCGTTACTTTCTCTCTAGATTGCCAAATTGCTTTTGCTGGGTAGAATAGAGAGCCAGAGGAATGGATGCTATAAATGGATCTATCCACACTAATGCCTCTGTGAGCTGGCTGATTCCTGATTTGAGAAGTGAAATATTTTACCTTCAATATGAATAGAAATAGATTCAGAGAAGCGGATTAAATTCAAGCCATGTTGATCTGTTTCTCAGTGTTTCAATTCTCTAATGGGGACTCCACAGATTAACATTAATCAAATGTTTGATCGTAGCAGTTCAATATTTGCATTTATACCAAATTATACAGAATATTTGCATTTATACCAATTATACCAAATCTATGCCACTTTCATTCCACAATGCACACTGGATACGGATGAACACAATAGGCCCAGGTAAGACCCTTTTCAGTATTATGAATTCATATTGTCAACAATGTCCCACATACAGAATATCTCTTTTTCTGCATAATACTGTACAGAACATTCATATATGTAGCGAGGTAAGATCAAAAAGGACAGACCTAAGCACTAACAAAACACCTCTGGTAATGTGTTAATCATCTCAACACAGTAATATCATTGACGCTATTCTTGTCACCCAAACTCAATGATAACGGAGGTAATAACCATAGACATATTCATGTCAAATCCCTTGCCTGGTGCCTTCCCCCAGGTGTATGAGGTTGTGCCATGTATTAGTGACTGTAGTCAGTATGTGTGGGTGGCTGAACCCTGGAGTGTATGGAAGGTCAGCAACTTGGACCTGAAGGAGAACTGTGGAGAGGGCGTCCAGACCCGCAAAGTCAGGTACTATACCKTTTCACTACATCACACTACTTTACACTAAATAAAACCATCCCAAGCAATGTTCTACTCCCTCATAGGAAGACCGTTGTGTCACACACAGTACAAATCCATGGTCCTCAACATATGCATGTAAATATGRTGRATATATTGCATTTGATTGACAGCTGATTTTAATGGAAAATGTTTTGACTATGMAAGGTCATATGAACACATCTCTGGGCCAATCCCTTAGGTGTATGCTGAACACTATTGACGGTCCATCTGAGTCTGTGGAGGACTACCTGTGTGACCCGGAGGACATGCCCTTGGGGACGCGGGGAAGCCGGCTGCCCTGCCCCGAGGACTGTGTCCTCTCTGACTGGAGCAGCTGGAACCGCTGCAGCCTGGTAAGAATAACTGGTCTGTTTTCAATCAAAATGGTCAAAAATAAACAAAACTTGATTCTTAGATGAGCAATTTCTTGGTATATTAATTATTAGCCACCTGGTGACTCCATCCCACCAAAAGAAGCAGAAATTTCAGGTGGTCTTTTTAAACAGCTCTTACACCAAAGTGCATAATCTGGACCCCTACAAATCAGCCGGGCTAGACAATCTGAACCCTTTCTTTCTAAAATTATCTGCCGAAATTGTTGCAACCCTATTACTAGCCTGTTCACCCTCTCTTTCGTGTCGTCTGAGATTCCCAAAGATTGGAAAGCAGCTGCGGTCATCCCCCTCTTCAAAGGGGGGGACACTCTTGACCCAAACTGCTACAGACCTATATCTATCCTACCCGCCGCTTTCTAAGGTCTTCGAAAGCCAAGTCAACAAACAGATTACCGACAATTCGAATCCCACCATACCTTCTCCGCTATGCAATATGGTTTCAGAGCTGGTCATGGGTGCACCTCAGCCACGCTCAAGGTCCTAAACGATATCCTAACCGCCATCGATAAGAAAAATACTGTGCAGCCGTATTCATTGACCTGGCCAAGGCTTTCGACTCTGGCAATCACCACATCCTCATGGGCAGACTCGATAGCCTTGGTTTCTCAAATGATTGCCTCGCATGTTTCACAACTACTTCTCTGATAGAATTCAGTGTGTCAAATCGGAGGGCCTGTTGTCCGGGCCTCTGGCAGTCTCTATGGGGGTGCCACAGGGTTCAATTCTTGGACCGACTTCTCTTCTCTGTAACATCAATGATGTCGCTCTTGCTGCTGGTGAGTCTCTGATCCACCTCTACGCAGACGACACCATTCTGTATACTTCTGCCCTTCTTTGGACACTGTGTTAACAACCCTCCAGACGAGCTTCAATGCCATACAACTCTCCTTCCAATTGCTCTGAAATACAAGTAAAACTAAATGCATGTCTTCAACTGATCGCTGCCTCACCTGCCTGCCTGTCCAACATCACTACTCTGGACGGTTCTGACTTAGAATATGTGGACAACTACAAATACCTAGTGGTCTGGTTAGACTGTAAACTCTCCTTCCAGACTCACATCAAACATCTCCAACCAAAGTAACTAAATTGGCTTCTATTTCGCAACAACGCATCCTTCACTCATGCTGCCAAACATACCCTTGTAAAACTGACCATCCTACCGATCCTCGACTTCGCGATGTCATTTACATAATAGCCTCCAACAGTGCCATGCGTTTTGTCACCAAAGCCCATATACTACCCACCACTGCGACCTGTACGCTCTCGTTGGCTGGCCCTCGCTTCATACTCGTCACCAAACCCACTGGCTCCAGGTCATTACCCTGCTAGGTAAAGTCCCCCTTATCTCAGCTCGCTGTCACCATAGCAGCACCACCTGTAGCACACGCTCCAGCAGGTATATCTCTCTGGTCACCCCCAAACCAATTTCT
>NC_036874.1:10231536-10293739 GCF_002910315.2 Salvelinus sp. IW2-2015 | reverse complement strand
TGAGACCAGTCATCTTTATTCATATATGTATGATGTGTATGTGATGGCTGTGGTAAGAGGTATCCTGGATATGTACAAAATGGTTGGCCTCTCTGGAGTCGCTGCAGCCTGCTAAGAACCACTAGTACACGTCTGTGGTAAGAACTGACCCTGGATCTGTAGGATAGTTTTTTTTTAATTCACCCATTGATTCTGTGATATGAAGTCCTGGGATTGAAGCTGTGGTACACATTTCTCACTTTTTGAAAGAGACTGGACCCTAACATAAGGAGTTTGTTTGTCTTAGTATAAATGGATTGTGAATCTTTCACAGTATGATATTTCTTCCTCCCCGGAAGCAGAAAAAGAATAAAAAGAAATACACTACCGTTAAAAGTTTGGGGTCACTTAGAAACATCCTTGTTTTTTAAAATTAAACCACATTTTTTTGTCCATTAAAATAACATCAAATTGATCAGAAATACAGTGTAGACATTGTTAATGTTGTAAATGACTATTGTAGCTGGAAACAACAGATTCTTTATGGAATATCTACATAGGCGTACAGAGGCCCATTATCAGCAACCATCACTCCTGTGTCCCAATGGCACGTTGTGTTAGCTAATCCAAGTTTAGCATTTTAAAAGGCTAATTGATCATTAGAAACTATTTTACAATTATGTTAACACAGCTGAAAACTGTTGTTCTGATTAAAACTTCTTCGGGATCGGTGTCCCTTCCACTGGACGGTTGAGCTAACATAGGCTAATGCGATTAGCATTAGTGTTTCCTTTGAAACGGTACCAAGAATATGCATATTCTTGCTTCAGGGCCTAAGAAGGCCAGCATCCCGGAATCGCTCTTCACTGTTAACGTTGAGACTGGTGTTTTGCTGGTACTATTTAATGAAGCTGGCCAGTTGAGGACTTGTCAGGCGTCAAGTAGTCCAGTAGTTAACCACAGTAACGGGGGATACTGCCTTTGTCCACTCCTCCCCCTCTGACACATTTCATTGGTTGTAAAAGAGCGATTGAACTGTTTTGATGTCACTGCTGTTTTCCTGAAAGGGCACCAGCCGTTGTAATCACACCCCATTCTCTTTAAGTGCTTGACATGCTGACTTCTTCCACATTCCAATCTCAACATGGAGTCGCGCTGGTACCAGTGGGACTTGTTGCATGTTTTATTCATGACGAATAAAACATTACAGCGATGGAGATATTCCAGAGGCAGTGTTTTCCCACTCTCACACTGTGTACATGAATGGAAGGAATGTTAGGATGGAAAATCTATTCGAGAAGCATCCTCAACGTTTTCCCACAAAATTCCTAAGAGTTCCATATTCCAAGAATGCTAGTGGAGAGGATATGGAAATGTTGGCAGCCTTGGGAATGGCATGACATCAGAACATGGAATTTTAATCCACTTTTATTTAGGACAATTAATATGGAGAAAGAACTGGGAAATAATCCAGAAGCCGCAAATTCACACAGTTGAATCAACTTTTATGTTCAATAAATATGGACATCACGGCGGCAAGGGCTCTCCATTGAAAAAGGGCTTAGTTCCAGCTCAGTGATCAGTCTACGTAGAATTCTTATCACTTGCTGCAATATGGACTTGTATATTCATTTACGCTATAAGAAAATGCAAAACCCTCCCCCCTTTTGCTCAACCCCTCCATGTTGACGTGAAATTGTGCCTACCTTTCAGCCATGCAGTTACAACAAACAGCAGAAACGGACAGCCTACGCCATCCCGGTCACCTGGAGCAGGGAGACAATGTCCGGAAACCACAGAGAAGGAGCCATGTAGTCTGAACCTGAACTGCTTTCACTATTTCTACAACATCACAGGTAAAAAAACGAATGATTCGAGAACATCTCACTTTTACATTTTCCATTTAGTTTGTCGATAAGTAACTACTTTCCCTCATCAGTGGCTATCTACACTTACACTGTGTTACTTAAGCGCCCAATGCAGCTGTTTTTACCTCAATATCAAATCATTTCTGGGTAACAATTAAGTACCTTAATGTGACTGTTTTCAATCAAAATGGTCAAAAATAAACAAAACTTGATTCTTAGCATGAGCAATTTCTTGGTATATTAACTTATTAGCCACCTGGGACTCCATCCCACCAAAAGAAGCAGAAATTTCAGGTGGTCTTTTTAAAACAGCTCTTACACCAAAAGTGCATAATCTGGACCCCTACAAATCAGCCGGGCTAGACAATCTGAACCCTTTCTTTCTAAAATTATCTGCCGAAATTGTTGCACCCTATTACTAGCCTGTTCAACCTCTCTTTCGTGTCGTCTGAGATTCCCAAAGATTGGAAAGCAGCTTCGGTCATCCCCCTCTTCAAAGGGGGGACACTCTTACCCAAACTGCTACAGACCTATATCTATCCTACCCCGCCTTTCTAAAGTCTTCGAAAGCCAAGTCAACAAACAGATTACCGACAATTTCGAATCCCACCATACCTTCTCCGCTATGCAATATGGTTTCAGAGCTGGTCATGGGCTTTGGCCACCTCTCCTTCCAGTTCTCTGCTGCCAATGACTGGAATGAACTACAAAAATCTCTGAAACTGGAAACACTTATCTCCCTCACTAGCTTTTAGCACCAGCTGTCAGAGCAGCTCACAGATTACTGCACCTGTACATAGCCCATCTATAATTTAGCCCAAACAACTACCTCTCCCCTTACTGAATTTATTTATTTATTTAGCTCCTTTGCACCCCATTATTTCTATCTCTACTTTGCACATTCTTCCACTGCAAATCTACCATTCCAGTGTTTTACTTGCTATATTGTATTTACTCCGCCACCATGGCCTTTTTTTTGTTGCCTTTACCTCCCTTATCTCACCTCATTTGCTCACATTTTAAATATACTTATTTTTCTACTGTATTATTGACTGTACGTTTGTTTTACTCCATGTGTAACTGTGTTGTTGTATGTGTCGAACTGCTTTGCTTTATCTTGGCCAGGTCGCAATTGTAAATGAGAACTTGTTCTCAACTTGCCTACCTGGTTAAATAAAGGTGATTTAAAAAAATATATAATCATTTTCACAATTTCCTAGTATTATTCCAACCTCATATGGTGGAAATATATATAAAACACAGGAAAATCATGTTTTTGACTGCACTGTATAATAAGTGTTCTAATTTTACTCATACTGAAATAACTTTACCCAATCAATGCAGTTAAAAAAAAACTATATACACACTATAAGGTAGTGTATTAATATTGCACACTCTTGGTGCAGCATACTCTTATCTAGTGCTACTTCAAAACGACTTGGTCCAATTAAACTGCAGTCTTTTTTGGTGGCTCCTCTGTGATTCCAGAGATGTGTAGTGTTATCTTCAATATCGTAGCTCTCTCTCTCTCTCTCTCTCTCTCCTCTCTCCTCTCTCTCTGTCTCTCTCTCTCTCTCCTCTCTCTCTGTCTGTTGCTCACTTCACTGCTAATCTGTAGCGCTCTGCTCCCGGCGGCACCAAGGCCTTTCAGGGCCACACAGTAACTATGTAAATATAATACCAGTAGAGATCATTACTGGAAATGCTCTATTTCATGTTGCCAGGAACCATCTTGCCTCTGCTTGTCTGAATCGTTCTCTCTCTCGCTCTCCACAATCTCCCTCTTCGACTCCCCCGAGTGCCACAAAGCTTTGCATCAGGAGTTGAGCTCTCAAAACAGCCGCTTAAAAACAGCCACTCATCTTTGTCAGAGTGTTGCAGGCGTTTGAGTGATCCCCGGGCCCCTCAGCAGTAGACAGGCTTCCTGGCTTTAACTAGAGCCACATGGTTATTTGACTGGGGGCTCTGGGACTCCAACTTCTCTGGATTCAAATGATATGCTTCACTTCAGAGGCTCGTTTATTTTGGGTCTGTATTAAACAGGTTGAACTGCAAAGTCAAGGTGGTGTCTGAAAACATTAGTGATGGGAGATGTGAAAGGGGCACAACACACAACTTGATGTCTCTCTTGAACAGTGGTGCAAAGTACTTACGTTTTGGTGGAAAGTTTGAGTATCTGTACTTTACTATTTATATTTTTGATTACTTTTACTTCACTACATTCCTAAAGAAAAGTATGTACTTTTTACTCCATATACTTTCCCTGACAACCAAAAGTACTCCTTACATTTTGAATGCTTAGCAGGACAGGAAAATGGTCCAATTCACACACTTATCAAGAGAACGTCCCTGGTCATCTCTACTGCCTCTGATCTGGCGGTATAAGGGCACAAGGCGAGACCCAGATGCAGACACAGGAGGCAGATGGTTAGAGTCCAAGATGTTTATTAACAATCCAAAAGAGGTAGGCAAGATAATGGATCATGGACAGGCAAAAACCAGTTCAGAGTTCCAGAGGTACAGAATGGCAAGCAGGCTCGAGGTCAGGGCAGGCAGAATGGTCAGGCAGGTGGGAATGGAGTCCAGAAAAACAGGCAAAGGTCAAAACCGGGAGGACTAGTAA
Organism: Salvelinus sp. IW2-2015; assembly: GCF_002910315.2. Classification (NCBI taxonomy): domain Eukaryota; kingdom Metazoa; phylum Chordata; class Actinopteri; order Salmoniformes; family Salmonidae; genus Salvelinus; species Salvelinus sp. IW2-2015. The sequence continues at coordinate 10,289,269 of NC_036874.1, read as the reverse complement.
AAGAGAATAGAAACTCAGGCGCACAGGAAAAACCACACTGGTTGACTTGAACATACAAGACAAACTGGCACAGAGAGACAGGAAACACAAGGATAAATACACCAGGGAAAATAAGCGACACCTGGAGGGGGTGGAAACAATTATAAGGACAGGTAAAACAGATCAGGGCGTGACAGGCGGACTCACTAAACACAAACACTTTATTTGTAAATGGCGTCTGAGTGTTGGAGTGTGTCCCTTGCTATACATACATTTAAAAAAACAAGAAAATTGTGCCATTTGGTTTGCTTAATATAATATACTTTTACTTTTGATATTTCATCAATTACATTTACTTTTGATACTTAAGTATATTTAAAATCAAATACTTTTAGACTTTCACTCAAGTAGTATTTTACTGGGTGACTTTTTACTTTTACTGGAGTCATTTTCTATTAAGGTATCTTTATTTTTATGCAAGTATGACAATTCCACCATTTCTCTTGATCTTTTTACGTGCTCCTCCGTCACGTGTCCTAGTTCAGCTGTCAAAAGCATGGCAGAGCAGGTGTCACAAGCGGTCATGACTCTGTTCAGTTAATGAGTTCAAGTGTTAGAGGTGTTCTCTATGCATCTGTTGCCAAACTAATCAACTGCCATCAAACTCAACTGAGTAAATATCCTAACTTTAGAAAAGGGCTTGGGGTTGGCACTGCCTTAAACAGGCTTTGACATCCAATGTACCCTTTGCCTAATGATTGAAGCTTTGCACGTGTATCTCAAGTCTGGTTTAGGGCAATGATGTATATAAACACTAGATAACGAATGTTGTTTATTGGCTAAATGAAAGGCTTTGAAGGTACCGGTCGGACATATTGGTACTCCCCAGAAGAATGAGTCCTCCGTATGAATATAAGGGAACTCTTTACAGTATTTCTATTAAATGTTTCAAGGACAAAATTACATCGATTTAAGTATTTAAATATTGTAGTTGGGACAGCAACACTTTAATATCAAAAAATTATACTTTAAGGAAAATGTTTTTACATATTTATTTTATTATTATTTGTATGTTTAGCTCCCATAATAATAATTTCAAAGTATGCATTAAGGTGTCTGTAATAGAACCAATTTGGTAAAAACGAATGTAGAATTCAAATGAATTTCTATAGCTTATTTTTACAACGGTGGGCAGGGTAGTAAAATGGTGGTGTGGTGGCTTCAAATCAGTGTCACCTATTAGCCATCTAGTGTATATATAAATCATTGGTTCGGGCCCTACTGTACACTGAGTATAGAAAACATTTTAGAACACCTGTTCTTTCCATGACATAGACTGACCATGTGAATTCAGGTGAAAGCTATGACTCTTTATTGATGCCACTTGTTAAATCCACTTCAATCAATGTAGATGAAGGAGAGGAGACAAGTTAAAGAAGGATAATCAAGCCTTGAGACAATTGAGACATGGATTGTGTATGTGTGCCATTCAGAGGGTGAATGGGCAAGACAAAAAAAATTGTGCCTTTGAACGGGGTATGGTAGTAGATGCCAGGCACACCGATTTGTGTCAACTGCAACGCTGCTGGGTTCTTCACGCTCAACAGTTTCCTGTGTGTATCAAGAATGGTCCACCACCCAAAGGACATCCACCCAACTTGACACAGCTGTGGGAAGCATTGGAGTCGACATGGGCCAGCATCCCTGTGGAATGCTTTCGACACCTTGTAGAGTCTGTGCCCCGACGAATTGAGGCTGTTCTGAGGGCAAAAGGGAGTGCAACTCAATATTAGAAAGGTGTTCCTAATGTTTTGTATACTCAGTGTATGTTTATGAGTTTGTCTTGAATTTGAGTGTGATTTTCATACTGGTCTGCCTTTTCCCCTCAGACTGGAGCACATGTCAGCTAAGTGCCAATGCTGTGTGTGGGAATGGCATCAAGACGCGGATGCTGGATTGTGTACGCAGCGACGGCAAGTCTGTCGACCTCAAGTTCTGTAAGGAGGTGAGACCATCTTAAACGTTCTATCCCCAAATCCTGATTACAATCCTTGCCCTAATTCAGGTCCACAATGATGAAAGTCAATACTGAGTCAATACTAGTGATATTGAAATTGGACCGTTTCCAGAGTAACTGAACCATCTGTACTGTCAATATTTTGAAGTTGTGTGTCCTTGGAGTATTACTAATTTAGCTCAGCAGAGCAGCAGTAACATAATATATTATCTCTTTGGATCAGTATCAGCCACAAGTGATTCTAGGCAAATAAAATGACAGGCATGTACAGCATCTCCATAAAACATTTAGAAGTGTTTACACATGAGGATTGCTGTAGCCCCATCAGATTCAACTCAGTTCATTCATAATCCAGTCAGACACTCTCAAATTGTCCCTTGCAGGCTGCAGTGGAAAAACTAACCTCACTGCTATTGAACCCATGGCCCAGTTTCAGTCCGGCTCAATCAGGGATAATAGGGTTTAAACAAGCCGGGTGCCCGTCTTGTGCCAGAACAGAACCAGCAGCTCCTGGGAATTATAGGCTGTTTACCTAGGGGTCAGACAGAAGTAAGAAGTAATGGGTCTGGGCTGGCTGTAACAGTCTGTTGCAAAACCCCACTATGATAGGTGTTGTGACTGATACTGTTACTGAGTGATAATGATCCCGCTCTTTCATAGCTGAGCCTGGAGAGGAAGTGGCAAATGAACATTTCCTGTGTGGTGGAGTGTCCCGTCAACTGCCAGCTGTCTGATTGGTCGGCCTGGTCGGAATGCTCGCACACGTGTGGACTGGATGGTAAGACCTGATCCTCCTCCTATATCCTTATTCTGTCAACGGCTCCTAGATGAACGTCTGAGATGATCAAGAAGAAGTGAAGGACACTTAATGGGTTAACTTCTCCTGAGGGTCATCAAACCAGACTCATCTTGGTGGATATATGAATATTGTTTCCATATGAGATACAGTGCATGAATGAGTTAGAGAAGGAACGTTTGAATGTTCTGCAATTGAATGCTTTGTTTGCCACAAATATCCAATTCAAGCTGAAATCCCAGAATATCTCAGGCAGCCATGGTTTGGGAAAAAAACAAAGATTACAAACAAGACAAACGGCATTTAACACAGTCATACAGTGTCTTCAATCTCACTCTATTCCGTTCAACCAATGGCCTTACATAATAGAATGCACATCTCCCTGCGTTCGCTGTGCTATCAACCCATGTTAAATGGGTTGATACGTCGCCTCATACGTCGCCCTGTAAAGTGACTGCTCTGTCCTTTGTTGTATGTTTGTTGCGCGGCATCAGACAATTGATTCTGTCCTATTATGTCTGTCTGCTAGCGGCTCTGTGGGGAGCCCTTTGAAGTAACAGCCAGCCTGTAGCCTCTAGCACCTGCAGCTAAATCACAGGCAAGAGATAAGTGTTTTAATAGTGGCTAAAGGTGCAATGGGGATCCTCACCTCATCTATAGAGGATGTTCTGTTGGCTAGAACAGGGTGTGAGGTAGAATTATGTCTGAGAGAGAATGCTGTATTTTACTGTCTGATAAGTGTAGCAGGTGTTCTTTGTTGTTTGGTTGAGGGAGAGGATTGCTGGCTCTGTGTTGGAAAATGAGCTGTTATGTGTGACCAATTGCAAAACAGAGACGGAGAAAGGGTAAGGGGTTTGAAAGAGCATGTGGCGTGGAAGCAGTGAGATGGATTTCTACGAGAGCGGTGGAAAGAGGAATGAATGCGAGGGAGAGGTGGAAATTGAGTGTGCAGTACTTGAAGTACCAGTGTGTTCCAGCAAATTACAATCCGTGTGTGTGTGTGTGTGTGTGTGTGTGTGTGTGTGTGTGTGTGGTGTGTGTGTGTGGTGTGTGTGTGTGTGTGTGTGTGTGTGTGTGTGTGTGTGTGTGGTGTGTGTGTGTGTGTGTGTGTGGTGTGTGTGTGTGTGTGTGTGTGTGTGTGTGTTGTGTGCTCACGTAATGCCTATACTTCACCTGAGATGAGTATAGTATAGTATATCTACTGTATACATCACATTGCAAAGCCCTTTAGAATCAAGAAGGATTACAAAATACTCAACTGCAGCCACACCCGATCCATTACACATAAGAGACTTCACCACCTCATATGGTCCTGTACTGGTGTTATATAAAAGGAAGGCAGTAGTTGTCAGAACAGAAAGGAAAAGTCATTTTGCTCAAGTGGAGGAGTGGAAGTAGAGAGGTAATCAATATGGCTGGAGCACAGAAACGGTGTAGCAGGCTTTTTCAAGAGCTGCCTTTGTCAAGTAGTTAGGACGACTAATACAGTAACCTATAAATAATACAGTAACACACACGCAAAGACGCACAGGAGTACACACGAATACACATTGTACTAAAATACACACAATAACTGTTTGTAGGCCCATACTGTAATTACATTTCTTTGCCAATTGAATTGAATGCACTGAATGGTGAATGACCTGACATTCAAACAAAGGATGAACTTTAGCAGACTGCTCCATTCAAAAGAAAGGAAAAGAATACTGGAGGGAACAACACATCATTGACTTGCCTTTGTCTAGACGGAGATCACTGCTGTGTTTGGTTTGTAGCCCGAGCTCACACATCTCCCTATTCAGATATCAGTCATATGTTGATGTAAATCACAGTCAAAGCTTTTTTTCTGAATGAAATAGTCCCAACGTCTGCTGACTTTCTACATGTCTGCGATACTGTAACTACTACAGATGTAGAATCTTCATTTGAGTCAGTTTAGCTACAGCAAGAAAATAATCCTCACCAACAGGAAATGTGAATTATTATCTGGATTATAATTCATGGACATTTTTTGAAGGTGTTGATAGATTTTTTCATAAGGGGAAAAATTAAGTCTGAAATTTCAAAGTGAAAATTACAAACTTCAGGAGCCTTTTAAACCTCAAATACACTACACTGCATTGCCAGAAAGTTGTCCTGCAACAGGGTGATCAAATTAAGATCCTACATCTGTACAAGACTAATTGTCCAGTGAGTGTCTCACATTAATGATGTCACTGCATTTTTGTGTTCCAGGGAGGATGTGGCGTAGCAGGGTGGTGGTGCAGGGGTCCCAGGGAGACGGGCGTCCCTGTCCCTCTCAGCTGGAGCAGTGGAAACCTTGTCCTGTCAGACCCTGTTACAGGTGGCAGTACAGTCCCTGGTCTGAGTGCAGAGTGGAGGTAGGCTACACCACACACTGTCTTATTCTCTCGTTGACCCTTTTACTCAGTTAACCTACACAGAGGATATGATCTGACTTTTCCATGTGTGTATGTGTGTATGTGTGTATGTGTGTGTGTGTGTGTGTGTATGCTTCTGTGTGTGTGTCTGTCTCCCCCAGGAGGTGGTATGTGGAGCGGGACTTCGCTACCGGAACCTGTCGTGCTTCGTGTCGGACGGCTCCGGAGAAGGAGAGGGCAGCATGGTGGAGGAGGAGCTGTGTGGGGGTCTGGAGCTGGCTGTCAACAGAGACAAACTGATCATACTGAAGGAGACCTGTGTTCTGCCCTGTCCAGGTAAACAACCAGCTAACAGTATACAGCGCTCCTGTCTTATGTAGGTGTGTTGTTTTTTTAATATATTGTGCATCATGGTACAGTGTAGGTGGCAGCATAGATCTAGATTAAACCTATTCCTGTACAAGAAAAGCGTAGAGACAAAACAGCACAACACGCTGTGAATTCATAACATCTCCTTTATATGCAGATATACACATACATTACTTCAACAACAATCTGCTTTGAGCTGTAATAGACGTTCTTCAACCCCAAGAGTTTAATAAGCCTGACTTGGTTAGCTTTAGTTGTGTTTCTTGCTCTGTTTCTCCAGGCATATGACTCCAAATGGAACAAAGAAGCTAACAGCTGTGTGGTTCTCTCTCTCCTCTCTCTCTCATCTCTCTCTCTCTGTAGGGGAATGCTATCTGATGGAGTGGTCTGACTGGAGCCCGTGTCTGAGTGTGTGTGCCAAAGGGGCCGGCGTGGACTTTGGCTCTGTCCAGGTGCGCTCGCGAGCCGTCATGGCCCAGGAGCCCGAGAACGTCCAGCTGTGTCCTGACCAGGATTGGGAGTCCCGACCCTGCACTGGTGAGATTGGGAAAACAGGGTTGTATTCATTAGGGCACACGAGCAAAGTGTTTTGCAACGGAAGATGAAAATGTATGTTATTTTTTTTATTGGACAACTAAGGTAGTCCCTTCCCGCTTCAGTCCGTTTTCTTCCATTTGGTGCCTGAATACAACCCAGGTTTTATGTTTTCACCGAAGTCAAATAACATTCCCCATGAGGAATTTATTTTACCAGGTCAAAATATGGCAAAACAAATTTCTCATGTTTTTATACAGTGGTCCCTCAGGCATTTTATTCATGGTTTGGATAAGACTAGAGCATACTGTGTTATGTGAATCCCCAACCCCCCACTACGTTCCCCTGGGCTCTGGCTGGGGAGTCCCTCATTTTCTCACACACTGCTGCGGCCGCCCCACGGCAGCCGTCGCTGGGATGACCTGGTTTATAAGCATCACTATGGGCCCATGAGGGAGAGGGGATGGGGTGGCCCAGCGCTCTTTAACAAGGAGAAGAAGGGGAGACAGGGGGAGATGGAGCGAGACATGGGATGGAGAGGAAAAACAGGAGAGAGAGGAGTGAAAGAGAGAGAGGGGAGAGGTAGAGGAAGCAATATAGGGAATAGAGAGAGGGAGGGGGAGAAAGAGATAAACAGCCCAGATCATTATACCCTGACAGATGATAAAAAAATCTATTGTATTGATTGTAGCGATGATACTGTAGCCAGCGAGCACTGAGAGAAAAATCTAAATGTTTTAGTTAGATTGCTCATTTACGATAGAGTTGAACTGGTTGTGCAGGTGATTAGTTACAGAGGGCTCCCTAAAGACTATGCGTCACTTGGAGCACAGATGGAGATATTGATAAAACATTAACAGCGTTCATGCTAAGCCATCTAGCAAAAGCCTGAGCCTTTCATCCAGAATGTAAAAATCGAACCACACCCCTCTGTTCAATTAAGTTCCGTTTAATTCAGTAGAACTGATAATTCAGTAGAACTGATCTGAATTAAATTTGGCTCTGTTCTGTAACTGGCTTAATGGCTCATCGATATCATTATGTCTTGTGCTCTTACAGATGGGGAGTGTTTTGAGTACAAGTGGATGAGCAGCACGTGGTCAGGCTCCTCTCGTGTCACCTGGTGTCAGCGCTCTGATGGACTCAACGTCACAGGTAGGCACTACTAAACCTTCAATGGTGCCTTAATGCACTTCTTTCCATAGAGTTAGAGTTGACATCAAAGCCTAAAGATCTGACCAATCACATGCCATCTGATCCTTCTTTGGTGACCTTTGACCTACAGGAGGATGCCCCCCTATCAATCCTCCAGGGAACGACAACAACTCCTGTGAGCCGCCGTGTCAAATGCCAATGTCCTTCTGCACTGAGGTGAGTTGTTCACGGGTAGTCAATCTATGTTGAGTGAGAGTGGTTCAGATTAGGTTTGTGCTCTGAACGCATTGCACTTCAGTCCATTCTAGCATGGCCAGATAGTGACAAGCTGACAACCGTGGTTGTGTCTGAAAGCATTAATACCTGTCAAATCCTTGCTTCCGCCATCCTTGTCTCCTCAATTCCTTTCAAAGTGCATCAAAGGAGAGGATCCAAGGTCCCTCCCTCTGACCTCCTCCTCCAATTAGCTTTGAAAGGAATTGAGGAAACAAGGACAGAGGAAGCAAGGATTTGACAGATATTAGCATATTCAAACACAGCAGTGAACTGTATTTGTGTAACACTGCTCTCTTCAGGCTGACGTGTGTATGTGCGAGGAGGGCTACACAGAGGTGATGTCCTCCAGTGGCCAGCTGGACCACTGCACCCCCATACCCATTCTGGAGATCCCCACAGCCGGGGACAAGAAGAGTGACGTGAAGACCAGCCGTGCCATCAACCCCACCCTGCCTGCCACCATACAGCCTGGACGCACCTGGTACCTGCAACCCTTTGGACCAGGTGAACCAGCTACGTGACTAGCCTAGAAGTAGTGGATACGCGTTCAGTAACTTGCAGGTGCAGGGTACAAAAAGTAAACCCATGAAAATTAGATAGATGCTGTGGGGGCATTAGAGTTACATTTCTGCACACACTTCTGAAAATAGTAGATATAGCAAGAATGTAAAGTGATGGGAGGACCAGTTTGGATCAGAGGAAAATGTTTCTCTGCTACTCTTTCATCATTGCTAAATAAGTGCATGAAATGAAAAGGAAGCACTTGACTGATGATTGGTTAGATGCTGCAGCAGGATTGTAGCCAATACAGGAGATACTATGTATTATGCTAATTTCTTGTATGCTCTTAGCTAATATTAACTGCTTTAACATTTCTAAAGACCAAAATGCTTGGTTAACCCCATAGTGCTTTCTGGTTAGACTGCTGCATGTCACTGAGGCAGTAAGTGGAACTTGGGCTCTTACCATTTTCGACAGATTGAGACTGTCTAGACATGTCCTTCAAAGCACAACTCAGATCAACATTTACAAAGCCAGAAATGAATGGAAACTGGCATATGTTGCCTTGCATTGCTAATCTACAAAACGTGTCCATTTTGTAAATTGCGGAACTAAGTGGAAGGTCTGAAGACTTCTTTCAAAAGGATGCCATCATCAACCTTGTGTTCCTTCCAGAATCCAGTTCTGCTTGAAGCGTGGGCAAAGTGCTTGACAAATGAATTGTTCTTCCCAATTCTGATTGTGTTACGGACACAGTCAGCCGCGTAGCCATCTGAACTGACAGCTCTCCCTCCTCCACAGATGGCAAGCTGAAGATGTGGGTATATGGTGTAGCAGCGGGAGCCCTGGTACTGCTCATGTTCATAATGTCTATGATATACCTAGCTTGGTGAGTCCGCTCTGATCTTGTCCTTTTTTACTCATCCATCCCTTCATCATTCATTAAAAATCCCCGTAGTGATTTTTTTTGGGGGGGTCCGATTAGATTTTAGATTTTGAACCTTTTCATTTAGTCGTTAGTCGGTTCATCCCCCCCCCTCATCTTTTTGGTTTATTTATTGTTTTGTTGTTGTTTGTTTTGTTTTCTTCATGCCATCTGTCGCCAGCAGCAGTTACAGTGTCCTCCGCCGCCGTCTTCAGGCCACTGAGTCCAACGCCAATGGGACGGTGGTCTGGATGGGTCAAAATGCACATGAGTTGACTTATACCTGCCCCGATTGCCAAGAGTTGGGCCAAAGCAGTAGCCAAAGCAGTGGCCAAAGCAGCGGCCAAAGCAGCGGCCAAGGCAGCAGCTAAAGAGGGAAAAGAGGCAGTCCTACGAGTAGCTGCAGTGCCAATCGTTGACCGCTGACCTGTGACCCCTCCACCAGTGTCACATGACATGTCCCGCTTGACCAGCTGTGTAAAGTCCCAGGAAATCACCTTCTATGGGTCCCTCATACTGTAGGTGGTAGGCTCCGGATAGAACCTGGTCGTAAGTAGGCTTCCGACTTTAGGATGAGCTTACCTTCACCAAATCATTAACCTAAACCATTAGGGCAGTGGTCTCCAGACCCTAACACACCCAATTACTAATCAACATCTCAAGATGAAGATTAGTTAACTCAGAAGTGTTAGTTTTGGCCTGGAACAAAATCTGTGACCAGGCTTAGTGACAACTAATGTGACCACCATTGACTTATTCAACCCCTATTAAGACAAATTCTGGCCTTTTCCTGTAGACTTATTTGTTTTCTTGAACGTAAAATCGCACAATGGTGATGTCATACTGCCCTCTGGTGGCCATGACAGATAGCTACTATATTTTAGAGCAGGAGCAACATTCCCCTGTTTTTATCAAATCCCCTCTGCCATCTCATCCCTGTTTATCCTCTATTTACCATACATTGTCACACACATTTATTATGTTGCTCACGTTTGTTATGCACGGAACACCAATTGTTGAGGATGATCACGTTCACGTTACCATCGAGAAATATGGACAAATGCAGTAGAAGTAAGTGTTTACACATGCATCTTTTGAGGCATTAACGATTGCAGGACAACAATAGTGCTTCTCTTTTCCTCGGATGGTGATGTTTGCTAAATAGCTCTGTAATATTCTTGCACTGTCAGAGCCAATACAAAAGGTACTTCATAGCTCAGAGCCATGGAAGTCAAGTGAAGCATGGCCACAGATATTAATGCAAATTAACATACTAATACCTTTTAACTTGCTTTTTATCTTTTTGATATGCCCATGTCTTCCGAAATGTCCATTTTATAGAGATGTCATTTGGAACAATCGCAGCGATATGTTAGAACTGACATTATAGGAATAGCCACGTTCTAGTGCTGGTGGTGTTTTACTTGCACTGTAGTGTACAGATTATAAGGCAGGGTAGTAACATGTTGTCTACTCTTCCTCTTAGCAAAAAGCCAAAGAAACCAAAGAGACAGAGGCAAATGAACAACCGATTGAAACCTCTCACCCTAGCCTATGATGGGGACGCTGACATGTAGGACTCTGGGATAGCCTAGTCCTCCAGAGACCTGCCACACCTGCCGTAAAAACAAAGAGACATATCCCATCATAGGAAGGACAGGGATGTTTTCATCTGCAGATCAGAAGAAGAAGACCAACGGCCATCTTGAATCCATTTTGGGTCCTCATGAGTTAAATGGAGATTGGAATTGAGGAAACATTTCTCCACTTAGACATATTTGGGTTTAGTCCATTTCAAGCAGCAGTTCTCCTTTTCCATTTTCTTTTGTGATATTTCCTTAAACAAAAGCCTTCACAGCCTCCACTCACTACGAGGAAAATGCCTTTTTTTGTTTGCCCTTTTTTGCTTTCAAATGGAAGGGCTGCTGCGAAGAGACAAACTTTTCTGTCTTTGAACACAAACAGCACAGGCTCATTTCTTTGCCGTGTTTTTCTGCTTGTCACTGAAACGTTGAGTAGCTGGAGGCTTAGGATGCACTGACGGTTCGCACGTTGCCAAAAGTCACTGCAGGGAAGGGGAGAAAATCTCCATGAAAAGGCTTGGATTCATTTCCTTTCTGGATTTTGACTGAAATCTCCTTCTTCGGTCGCAAACAAAGAGATACTTTTGGTTTCCGGTTGATTCCTAGACAGAGGCCTATCTTGAAGGATAAACATATACAGACAGAGAACACAAGATGAGAAACAATCCCTGGTTACTGGATCTATTGCCTGTCTCCCTTTTGCTTTGTTTCAGGCACTATTATTGCACTATATTAGTGCAGCATGATATGCACATGATGAGTTATACGTTGTATTGCCATAGAACATTGCCTCTCTTAAGACACAACCATATGCAGTTGGAAACAAAATGTGAAAATAATAGGCATTTTCAAGGCCATGGATACATGATAACTGCAGATGATGTCCACATTCTATAACACAGGGGGTGTGAATCAATAGTAAATATGTATAGATTTTATTTAGTCACAACTCTTTTTGTTTTTGGTCCAGTATCTTTTGTGGTCTATATACTGTAGTTTGTTTGGTATTGTCCCTCTCTATTCCCGAATGAAATCGAATAGACTACTTAAATGAGGACCATTGATTCTGTTCTTGCTTACAATGAGATATTTCCAATGGTTTAAATGTTCTAAATATGAAACATAGCCCATATGTACATGGAAGATAAATGGGTAAATGGATTTTCTTATTTTTTAGATAACTTGTTTCGCAAAAAACAAAACCCTTCTAAAACTAAAACGATGTGTGTGACTACTATTGTATTTTTTATCTCATTTCTAATGTCACGCAACCCTAACTTCTGCCTTATTGTCAATGATCAGCTATCTACAGTACCATATACATTCATGAAACCAACATATTTAATAATGGGTGCAGCACAGGTTTAAACTGTATGTCAGGTTTAAACTTGATTCATGGGATGAAGGACTGATGAATTTGGTGATTGATGAATTTAGATAGAAGTTAAACAGTACCATTTTCTAGGACAAAAGGCTCTAGGAACACGACAGTGGTTTTCAGTTCTGACTTCAGACTATTTAAATGTCCTTTTTCACAATGACCCATATCATAGGTGCCCTTAGACATATGATAATGATGCAGTTCGTTCTCTCGGCGTACAATATTACATCATATATTCTGTATATATCGAGGTCCATCTAAGCAGCCTTCATTACAGTATATGAATACAGAGGCAATATGACGCCGCTGTTCTACAGTGGCAGAATTCGACCGGTCTGCCTGATCGCTAGAAGAGCAGCTGATGAGGAGAATGTTTACTTTTTTGTCAGTTTTCCTTTTAAATAATAACATTTTTGAATTTTTGGAGAGAAAAAAAAGATCAACATATATGTACGTTTATTTTGTATTGCACACAAATGTTTAGTTTGAATATTGCAAAGTGGGTGTATGATATTACTGATGCTGGTTCTCTTGAGGCAAGTTGTGTGTTGTACAAAAAGATAAGACTCCGTCATTTTGTAGAGATTGTATCGGAAGTATTACTAAAAATAAATGAAGAAAGTGTTATAAACATACTAAGTTACAGTGAAAATGTTGATTGATGCATTTCTAGTGTACTGTCATTATGTTAGATGTACCACTAGATGTCTCTCTAGACACAAATGAAAAGTTATATTGCAAGGCTCTCTTGAAGTCTCTTCTTTCCCTCTATCTCTCTTTCTAGCCCCTCTCTCTCTCTCCCTCTTCCTGCCTCTCTCTACTATCCCCGCCTCGCTCTTCAGTCTTCTCTCTCTCTCTCTCTCTCTCTCTCTCTCTCTCTCTCTCTCTCTCTCTCTCTCTCTCTCTCTCTCTCTCTCTCTCTCTCACTCACTCTTCCTGCCTCTCTCTCTCACTCTTTCTCGCCCCTCTCTCTGTCTTTCTCTCTCTCTCTTCCTGCCTCCTTCTCTCTCCTCTCAACCCTCTCTCTCTCTCTCCCTCTTCCTGCCTCTCTCTATCCCTCTCTCTCTCTCTGCATCTTTCTCTCGCTCTATAAAACATCACATAACACTGCAATCAGACCTACAAGCACTACCATTCACGCAACACCGCCACTAATCCCGCAACAAAGAACGTATCATTCACATCTTCCAATAGACAAAACATAGACAGAGCATTTGATTTTCAACCCTCAGTCAATCTGAAGATTGATCCCTGCTATTTGCTCCAGGGTCTTTTTCAGGTTTCCTTTTGTCATTTATCTCTAGTTGTGGCATTTTTACCTAGTCAATTCGATTTTTTTCAAGAAAGGGTTTTGCGTACAGGTAGGCATGAAAAGTGAAGGTCTACCAAGAGGAATGAAGTCCACATGTTGGTGCGCTGTTCTCCTGTCACTCATTTCTATGGTAAGTTGAGTTTTTGTTGTCAATTATCTAGTAAAAATGTAATTTTCTCTCTTTTGAAATCTTTTGTTCAAAGCTACCAGCTAAATGTACAGATGTTGCCTGTGCCATAGCATTTTTCCAAAGACTTCTTTACTCACAAGTGTTTGGTAAATGTATATGCTGCATATATATTTTGAGTGTACTTTTCAGCACATTGGAGAGCACCAGTCTTTGCTTTTACTCTTAAAGGGAAATGTCACCATATTTCAACTTCATATTCATCATCTCCAGCACCACCTCAACATCAACATATGTGAAAATGGCGCTTTTCTATGTTTTGTAGTAAAAAAAGATAGAGGAAGATAAGTCTTTCCAATGACATCAACCAATTAGTAGACAATTAGCGGGCAATGCATACTAATAATTGGTTAAAATCACACGATGCACACCGATAATGTCATTGAAAACACTTATCTTCCTCTATCTTTTTTTACTACAAAACATAGAAACGCGCCATTTTCACATATGTTGATGTTGAGGTGGTGCTGGAGATGATGAATATGAAGATGAACAATTGGGAAATTTCCCTTTACATCTTTACTTACTCATCTATTGTTTTAGTAGATGTACTATTGTGTTGTGMGCAGAGGGAAACATTTTGTCATTCACATTCCGATTTGTTGTAGATCTAAATTTAATCAATCGACTCAGATGAATCTCCCATTTGAGTCACTCAATTCAGTTGAAAAGTAATAACGCTTGACATTTCACCTTTTGATAAGCTTGACATAATATCTTCGTTGTTATGCCATCACAGTTTCTGACATCCCAATTGTGTTAATCTTCTGGTACGTAGTAACCCTGCATGAGGTAAATCTGTCAACAGACAAGCAAGAGAAACAGGCCCAAATTGTCTCTTACACATTATTTGAACTTAATCRCACAAAGTTGACTAATCTTCAGTAGTTACCTTGGGTTATCAGCACTTCATTTGCATAGTGATTGAAATAAGTCAATTAATAATAATTGTTTCTACGACTTAACTCCCATTATCGAATTTAATTCGCAGTCTTGAAAATGATGAACTCAATTTCACACTTGACTAGGCTCACTAATCATTTTATCCCCTGAACTAATGAAGCCTTCTCTTTTTTAAGGAACACTTTTATTCAGTGGATTATGATGCAATTATATTAAACTAATACTAAATTACTGTAAAATGTCATTACAGTACTGTAAACATGAAGTGTTGGAGGTATAGAAAGTGTTTACTCTCAATTGTACCACTTGATGTGAATGTTTTTCCAGGCTTCGCCTCCAAATTGCTTCGCCATGCTTTAATGGGGTGCTCATAATTGTTTCGTGCTCGGCGCATCCTAAACTCTAGCCTCGAGCTCCTTCGACAGATTGACAGACCCATGGGAACCTCGCAAACTTATTTTGGACGCCTTTGAACCAACTCGTGTGTGAAATAATATGATTATGTATTTATCCTCTGGGTGAGTTGGAGAAACTAGTGGCTTTTTTTTTGTTGCCACGATAATACCCTCGGTCCAACTACTGACCGTTTTGATCCTCTACAGACCTCACGGCGATAATACCGCCCTAAGTTTGCTATGTTTGATAGTCTATCATTCTATTTCACACCTATTTGAGATGTCTTGAGATGCCTCACTCTAAAGCCCATAATCTTTGACCCCCTCAGGTAACAGTGGGGGTAACATGGAGACCGAGCTTTCTGGTGATTTCACGTTGATCGCTGTTCATCTCGGAGAATGCTATAGCTGATCCATGAAAACATCAGAGAAAGAAAATCCTACATTTTCCAACATCAATTTGGATATCAGTACAACCAAACGATCCCCTAAAAAAGTGATGGCCAGCTCCCCCAGGAGAGCTACTGATTAGTAGAATCAAGTGTTAGATTAGGGCTAGAACAAAACCCTGCTGGGAGTAGCTCTCCAGGAGAAGAGTAGGCCACATCTGCCCTAAAACATATCCCTGGAGATGTATACAGTCTTACTGCGCTTAGATCCAATTCCATTCGGCTCACTGAACGATGGAATCATGTCCCTGCGGACTCACAGATTCTGAATGGTTCTGATTGACCAGTGCTGTAAGGTGCTCTCTGAGATTCATTTAGGCACATATGGTAGCTGAGAGTTGAAAGYGACCTCAAGTATGTCATGTCAGTGAAGAACCTTTATATGCTAAATAGAAGGTGTGGATTGGCCATGATTCTTGAATGTATATTGATTAATCAACATYGTGCAATTTTGTTTCACTAGAACACAAAATCCTGYYCCAAGATATGGTAAACAAACCACTKCAACTACCTAAACAAGATGGACGACATTGTTGCTTTGAATAAGAATAGAGATAGCTGGTTCCAACCATTCCAGCTCTAATGACTGTTTAACCGGAAGTGTCAGCTAGTCTCAGCACCCAGAATTAACTTCATTTAGTTGCTAAAATGGTAACAGTCTGTCAGAAGAGACAAGTCTGCCCCAGAAACCCCCCTAAGAGTTCCAGCTGCAGTACCATTTCAGTGAATGAAAGCTCACACATTTTTAATAGTCTTTCCTAGGTGTTTTTTAGCTACCTAGGTTGTCTTATCAGAACAAGACATTTTTGCTATATTGGGGTTTTAACCTATAGCATATCCTCCTTATCACAAGGGAAGCTACTGTACAGTACCAGACTGTATCTTCCTCTCTCTAGGGAAAGGATTCCTTAACAGGAAGAGATAACATTCAGGTTCATCCATCTACTGTGTTTACCACATTATGTCCATGGGTATTTTCAATAGGACTCGCTAGGGTATTTCCAATAAGGTTTTAACAGGGTATGTCCTCCATGATAAAATCATCCCAGTATTTGTGTAATCATGTGCAGGAATTCTGGTTTGTTTGAGGCCACAGGTGAGATTTAGAACTGTCTGATGAGCAATGCCTCAAATTTATCAAATTCACCCCATTATAGCTGTTGGTGACAACCTGTTTCTCCACCTCCATTTAACACCAGCGGAAAAAATAATACTTTTCTGTCTTCTCTGTCTCACATGCTCTCAAACAGAGCGAGGTAATCTTGGCCTTTCCTCTGTTTCCTCAGACAAGGCTGCCTTGATGTAAATGTTGGTTTAGTCAGGAGTGCCTTGATTTGCCTAATCTCTGTAGTGTGGATTACAGGTTGGTTATAATCCGGGAATTGGGGTCTCTGCGAACGTGACATGGAGCCCTCTAATCCCGACCATGACAGTTTGCACAGGCTGTCAGGTGCTTCAGATGAAAACTAATTGGATGTCAGTGTTGAACCCAGTATAATAACCGTCATGACAAGCCGGCAAGGACCAAGCTAGCTCTCAAGAAACATTTTGAAATTGAATTGTGCATATGATTGCTTAGGAGAAACATGTCTGAATCAACTAAATGGGATATATGTTGTGAGATCCTTAAAGGGAAAACAAAATATTTTATTTTCCAGGTCGCCCTCGCAAAATATGCTTTTAACCTTGAGTCTTTCCTAGTTAAATAAAGGTTAAACGAGGGGGGAAAATGGTTGGCAGTCCTTCCGAGTAAGGGGAATCCATTGAGATTGAGCTTCAGTCATTTAGCAGCACAGGTAATTACAGCTCTATGAAAGCTATTTTTCATTTGGTCATTGGAGAGCCCACTGCTAATGAATCAGGAAAGAGAAAGCCTTGGGAAATAAATTGGTCTTATTTGAATGATGGTTCATACTTCCTATTCAGTGAAACTGAACCACTCAACCTTCCCTATTTATTTTCAGATGGAGAACGCAAATGTATAAGTTAAAGGACATTGCAGCGACATTTTCTTAGTGCAAAGAAATACCATAAACGTCATTATATTCTCGCAGTGTGATTTAATTTAAAGCTTTTCTTCAACAATGTGCGTTATAATGAGGCGATTATTTAACCAGAGTTTACTAAAGTGAGCAATACATAAATAGTGCCCCCTTTATAACACATTGTTGAAGAAAAATGTCTAATTAAATCAAGTTGGCAGATTTATAATTAGGTTTTTGCACAATTCTTTTGCACTGTTCATGGATATGAAGTCAAATTTGGCCCAAAACAAAGATGAGATTGAAATTCAGCTTGAGCACCAAAAATAAGAAGATTTAATATTTTTCAAATTAAGTATTCTATGTCCAAATCCAACATGCATTTGCACTATAACTGTTGCAATATACAGACTACCCTACCGCAATATCATCCTGTGCACTTTGTGAAAGAGAGAAGACCTTATTCTCCRAGTATTGATCTGAGGTAAAGGTACAACATGTAAGACTTTGCCCAGATAGATCTGCTGTCACGTTCCACAGATGGGGTTAGGCCATCACTGTCACCATTCTTCGTGAAGTGCAGTGGGAATCTTAGCCCTCTCATCTGTATTATTATGAGGGKCGGAGTAAAGGAATCATCAATCAACCGTTCAGGGTACGTTCAGCGGGTAATAGTCTGGTGTTGCGTCACGTCTGTAGGCTACTGAATAAACGCTTCATTCATCTATATGTATGGCAGGATTGGAATGTCCTTACTCTTGATAAAAGACACTGTTCATATAAGGCAATTGTGTAATGCACTGAATGTGTCTCATATTCTTTCTATATCCATTAGTCACGACCTTCAGCATCACTGAATTTCAAAAGGGTATTGACTTTATTGCCATTTCAGATCTACAGTTCATGTATGATCTATTGGTATAAAACAAAACAATGGCATATCAAGGACATATCACTTTTTATCCTACACAGCAGGCTTATTTTATTAATGGTTTAAGCCAATCACGGCATGCCTGTTGTGTTTCATCATTGAAATAGGATTGTATTGTCTCTTTGTTTTCCACAGGTTACAAGCGCCCATTCATCTGCTTCTGGAAGTTCAGACGTTCTGAAGTCAGAGAGACCAAAGTCAAGAGCTAAGGACCTCTGGACAACAGACACCAGCAAGGACTTATCCATCAGTCGRCMGCTCTCCCAGASCTTTRATGACAAGAACCTGTCTGGCCTGGATRTGAACTATGACAAGTTGGAACCGTACTCTAAACAGGAGCTCTGGGACTGGCTCCACAACACCTCTAGCCTTCATGACCCCCGCTCCCGATCCAAGAGGAGACCCATCGTCAAGACAGGAAAGTTCAAGAAGATGTTCGGCTGGGGCGARTTCCACTCCAACATCAAGACAGTGAAGRTCAACCTGCTGATCACCGGGAAGATCGTAGACCACGGCAACGGCACGTTCAGCGTCTACTTCCGCCACAACGCMACGGGCCAGGGCAACGTGTCGGTGGGMCTGGTGCCGCCCACKAAGGCCGTGGAGTTCCAGCTGCAGCAGTCGACYGTCCTCYAGCCCAAAGACACCAYGCTGTTCAACTGCAGGGTGGAGTACGAGAAGGTGGAGAAGGGCACCAGGAAGTCGCTGTGTTCCCACGACCCCTCGCAGAGCTGCCCTCAGGAGCAGACCCAGAGCCATGTGTCRTGGCTGTGCTCCAAGCCCTTCAAAGTCATCTGCATCTACATCTCCTTCTACAGCACCGACTACAAGCTGGTGCAGAAAGTGTGTCCYGATTACAACTACCACAGCGATACTCCCTACCTCCCCACCGGGTGATTGGCTGAGCGGCTAAGGGAAAGGAACAGAGACAGACAGGGCATTCGCTCCTGAGAGGTGTCAGTTGATTTGAGCTAGGCTGGCACGGCCCTCAATAGAACAGGGGAGGATGCTTTACTGTCGGAACAGAACTGTTAAAAGGTATTATTAAAGCCAATGCATCCCTGCTGCTTGTGAGATCGCTACACTGAGCAGACCTTCCCTATGGCCATTGTAAGAGCATTTAGGACGCAAAATTTCCTGGCTTGGCATACTTTTTKCTCATGTATTTTGACCCTCTACAGTAGCTATAAGAAAGTGCTCAGCCGGAGCCTTCTCTGAAGATTTGTCATTATGTAAATAATAACTGATAAAGCCCACTTTATTCTATTAGAAATGGGTTTCGGTCTTCTAATTGTGTGTTGATAGAATAGCATTTTTCATTTTCCTTCTCTCTCATTGTCCATTTCTGTTTGTCACTGGTGATTACAAAGCGGAAATGAAATAGGTAGATGCCGACTTACTGTGAAGGAAAGTGTCAGAACGCATTAAGACGTGCCATCTATTTCGTTGCATGTTTGTATCTGTATGACAGCCAGAAATACAGATCCTTCCAAAATTGTTTATTTTTCAGTCTCAGTGAATTATTAAAACATCAACATGGGGAAAATACACACTAAATAGCAGGCATCTCGGATCTAGGCTACATTTAATAAGAACAATTATATTAAAAAAACATTTCCTACAGATAAACACTGAGTACACCTAACATTAGGAACACCTTCATAATGTTGATTTGCACCCCCTTTTGCCCTCAGAACAGCCTCAATTTTTCAGGGCATGGACTCCACAAGGTGTCAACCCGTTACACAGGTATGCTTGCCCATGTTGACTCCAATGCTACCCACAATTGTGTCAAGTTGGCTGGGTGTAATTTGAATGGTGGACCATTGTTGATACACACAGGAAACTGTTGAGCATGAAAAAGCTAGCAGTGTTGCAGTTCTTGACACAAACAAGTGTGCCTGCCACCTACCATACCCAGTTCAAAGGCACTTAAATATTTTGTCTTGCCCATTCACCCTCTGAATGGCACACACACACAATCCATGTCTCAATTGTTTCAAGGCTTAAAAATCCTCCTTTAACCGGTCTCCTCCCTTTCATCTACACTGATTGAAGTGGATTTAACCAATTCCATCAATAAGGGATCATAGCGTTCACCTGGATTCACCTGGTTAGTCTATATCATAGAAAGAGCAGGTGTTCTTAATGTGTTGTATACTCAGTGTACATTGTTTTTGGTAGATAACAAAGAACAAAATGTTAGCAATGGTTTTCAGCTCTGACATTGATGCCATGTTGATAGCAATCTCTTGCCKTCAGTTATATCCTATCCGACACAAGTTAATGCAGAGTAAATCAGATCAATGGAGGACTTTCATTCATTATGGATCTAAGTGTATTTCAATATTTAAAAAAGAACCATTTATGTTTGCCCCATGAGGAAAAAACACAGTAAAGAGTCCCCACTCTGTTCGCTATAAAACATTAAATCAATGAAATCAAAGGAAGTTACAGCATAAAATGTGCTGCTTGCCAGAGGACATGTATTAAACTGCAGGGACATCTCTCCACACATTATAACAACCAATGCTGACATCAATAACGCAAATTCTGGATGATGATGATGATGTAATAACACTATACGATAATGATACTGGATATTCGATTTGGCCATTGAGCTTTCATTATGCAAATGTGATGCTTGTAGCTGATTGTGAAACATCTCTGAGAACCATCACTGTGATTGTCATCCCTGTGTGAGACAATAATGTCTGGGAATTACACTGACACACAATGTGAATAGAAATCCTTTATGAGGTTGATAGGCACATTGAGGTGTAGTTCTTTATGCGGTTTGCATTGTACATCTAACTAGTCAACTACTACCGGGTCTTTTAGTACTGTACACTTGCACACAGACTCGTTTGTTGTTGACACAACTGAAAAATGAAATGGAAGATTTGACAAGGTACTTTATAAGAAATAGGTTTTGTTTCCTGTGAAGAGAGGGGCCTATGTGATAAGAGAGTCTGAACAGGGATTTATGATGTGAATGAACAAAGCTGACAGAAATAAACGTTAACATTTGACTCATAAATTGAGAGCAGTTATCTGTCATCATGGCTACTGGATGACAAATGTTTCAGATTATTTTATTTGAGTGGGTCTTCCATTTTTATAAAGAGTCATTTTCTGTATAAGATCAGTTAAATATGTTGCCAAACTGGACACTCGTCTTCATTTTGTGTAATACATTATACTTGATTTATGGCTAATTATTATTTCTTTGAAATATATATATGAATTCAACTGCACTCTTTTGTGATGGGCCATGTCCGATAGTTGCACTTGGTTCTGAGTCTAAGCTCTATCTGGTACCATTTCTATGAATGAAACTCTCCATCTGTAATATACTACTGCATGATTAACACAAGGCTTTTAATGAGTGAATTATCCCCCATCCCAGATCCAGTCCGTTGGTGCAGTTGTCCTGGGCCATAGCCGTACACCAAGCCTCTGGTCTCCTCCTGCTCTCAGATACCTTCCTGATTAATGTGGTCTGGGGAACTGTCACAAATGGCAGATAGAATCAGGGGATTTCTCCTTCAGACTCCCAATGACACCCAGCAGCTGCAGGAGTAAACAGATGACTAACCACTGGCCTTTTGGCAGCCATTTGAGAGGAGGGGAGGAGGAGGAGACCTGTAAACATTGCCTTGACATTTAGGTGGATTAAAAAGTTATTGGGATCCGGCTCTCCTGGTGTCAGAGGTAGTTGGCTCCGTAATTCATTGTGTCTTGGTCTTTTTTCAAGAAGCTAAGCTAAAAGCCTGCTAAGTATCATGCTTGTTGCAGTCCTTCACTTACTGTATGTAGGGCTAGGTACACTTGGTTAGCCTAGCTCTTTATCTGATATGACATCTATATTAGTGACCAAATAGCATATCACTCATAAACAGATAATCAGATGGGATGTCAAATGACTTATCTGAGTATGTGCAATTGGCATCTAATTCCAGAGTAATTCATTAATGTAATTTCGTATCTTGTTATGTTATTGCAGAATTCATGTTATGTTTTGCTTTCAATCTGTGGTGTTAATTTCTGTGTGAAATGCTGACATATTAAAGCACTATCAGACAATGGCTTGTGGTTTTTGAATTACAAATGAACTGCTCTCGTCCAAACAGTATTACTATCCTGGAAATGAAAGCTCACTCATTGTGAATGTCTCATATCAGGTAAAACTAGAGAGAATTAATTAAACTTTGTCATTTTAATTGCTTCAGTGACAGCTGTCCTTTGGTGATGGAGCTATCCTAATGCACATACTGTGGCTTGTCAATTACTTTCCCAGTGAATAGATTAAAAAGCCACAGAGGATAGGATCATTTCATTAGTCTGGATTAATGCCCCTGGGCAGAACTAGGTATGAACACTTCGCCCCTAAATATGCTGCAAAATGAACAATACTATTTAGCCCATATGAATAGAATGAATTGTGGCAACATCCAATTAAGTTTACGCTCTATTAATCCTGTCAAACTGCTCGTGCAGCAATATTTGACATGCTAAACTTTTGTCACTCAGTTCCAGGCAAATTGTTGCCATTTGGTGAAGGACGTAATTCTATTCCACGTTTAACTGTATGAAGAGCATTCATATTTGACATAATTTGAGTGCAATTGGACCCCCACATGAACATCTGTCTGTGCTACTCTCTGGAACAGTAGGCTTCTACACCTACAAATTCTCACATGATATTCATTAAGACAGTTTCTGAAGCTATTTTTACATGCTCATGTTGTCAGCTGGTACACTTTTCAAACTCTGTATGGAAATTTCCAACAGCTTTCACTGTATCTCAAAGCAGGTCAACTATTACTCGACCTATTGTTTCAATAGAATAAAGAGAATCAAGCCATGGATCAAATGTTCCATAGAGGGCTATCTAAATGTGACTTGAGGAAGCATTTTCAATTGGACATTTTGACCATATTAATCAAATTCACATTCTGATCATAGGGATAATGGCCCAATTTAGCGTAATAGTTGCACAGCTGGCTATGCACTATTATATTTACACATTACACTAAGTAGGGCTGAATTGTTCTGATGTAGCATCAAAGGTAAGTGTGAAATTGTATGATCCAAAGCAGACACCTAAGTAAGTATTGACGTTTTTAAGTTAAGGATCCATTGGCTCCTGTAAGTTACACGAGGCTTAAGCGGATTACATGCCTCTCACACATTCCTCTACCCATCGTCTGTGTTATCAAGCCCTCCAATCAGCAGGGACAATGTAGCTGTATTTCCCTGCTACCGTTATGCATTGCCAGCGAGAGGAGAAGAGGCTGAGCCCAGCTCCCTTGTCTGAATATGTTTGGCCCCATTTCAATTACAGGGAAAAAACCATATCTAAACATGTAAATAAAGGTAATTATGATTCATGACCAGCTGATGTATACAGTGCCATGTTTACTTTTTTTTAGCTACTCTGCTGCTACCCCGCCTTGGATATTCTGGCAATGAAACAATCAGGGTCGGCATGTTTTTGAGCTGGGGGTTCATTTTCAATTGATTTATATCTCTAGAACCACTCCTCCTAACTCTACCGCTAAAGGTGAGATGGAAAGGCAGTGTTTGTGACAGAGATGGAGTAGGTGCTACGCAGAGAGAGAGAGATGATGCACTTAAAAAAATGCATCACCATTAACTCAAGGCATAACCTTGAATGAGTCAAACTCTGTGCCAACACAGTAACGTGAATTCTGTCCTCAGTGCCACATAGCATGCCGAACAGTGTGGGGATGGAACTAGCCAGGCAATGGCATTAACAGATAGTGCTTTACTTTCCCTGACAAAGGCTTATGCTATTTGTTGTACAGTGAAATTCAGAGAAACTATAAAAACAAGACTCGATTTCAATGTCATTCAGCCTATTAAAAGCAAATAGTATTGAGTAGTTTGAACAATAAGAGGGCTTGTCACATCTGTTCCGAGAGTAACTGACAACAATTAACTGTTGATGCGTAGGGGATCCAAAATACAATATCCCAATCTAACCCTCCAAAATCAACTCTTGGTGAAACACACAACATACACATCACTGGTGGTCAGTGGCTGGGACTTGAAAGCCTGCTGAAAATGGGACCATATTGCAGTATAGTAAAGTGCATGGACAATTCCCATGAAGGGGAAGGGATTATGGATTTTGGCCTCTAAGCTGCCTGGATGCCCAGTGAGGATGTATCTGTACTACAGACTAATCTTCAAACACAAGCAGAAGAAGTGATGAACCATGACTGGGCACTGAGGAGTTCGGCTTGGAATCTGGATCATGTTCTAGTGACAAACTGAGGAAAGGTAGAGAGAAACAGACACTACTTTGTAACAAAGATGGGCAGAGACGTTTAGGTTAAAAAAAGGGTTTAACTGGTCATTACTCTAGAGAGAAAGAAATGTTGGAAAGCACTGGGTTTTGGCACAAAGCCTTTATCAGGACTTCTCTCTCCATCTGTAAGAGTCGAGATACAAGGCTGGTAAAATGCACATAATGCTTATAAGACTGGTCAGGAGAGTCTTGTGGTCAAGTATGCTGTGTAAAATATGGACCTAGGTTTTTATACATCTCATTTGTATCGTTTTAATCTGGCATAAAGCCTAGGTCCATCATGAGAAGGTATGAGAGTGGAATTTGTGACTCCCAACCTATGGATTAATAAAAACGACCAATCTACATGAACAATCTAGAATCCAGACATAGCTTTACTGTACAGCAGATACAGAGATAAGAGTAGTGCATTATGGTTCTCAGTAAATGCCATGGTTCCTTATCATCAAGCTTAACTTCAGAGAGAAAAGTCAATTGGGCAATTGTTAGTAACCTATCAAGGCAGGAAGTCCATTTGGGCGTCAGGGGATCTGGAGGAGTGGAAACCTCTATAGTGACAAACTTCATTTTCATGTTGACCCAGTGTACTGGGAAATAATATGCCGTTTGTTGGTTGCAGACACAAACCAATTTGCTCAATTAGTCGTTAATTGTGACATTTGCTAATGTAGCAGAGACTGTGAGAGGGTAGAGGGAAGTATTTTAACAAAGAACAAGACTGTGACAAGGAAGACAAGATATTAATGGAGATTATCCTCAAGTGTGGGAACACAAGATGCAGTAGGAGAATGGCACATGTCAGATAGAAAGAAACAATCAGTTAGGTAGCCTCCGGTCTGATTGAGATCTTCATAAATTGATAACCTTTCTCTGTGAGTCTATCCTGATTGAATTGTATTGCCAAAAAAACTATTTTAAGATGTTCCATTTTCTTGTGTAGTTTAAGTAGAACTAAATTGGTTTGATAAGATCCAGGACGTTGAGATAAGACCAGTTGGAGGAACAGATAGGGTGGAGGACATCAGTAAGTATGGAAATTATGGAGATCAAGATTAAAATGAGACACTACTACATTAGCCCAAGCCTGGCGTAGAGCCCTCCAGTGAAGTCAGAGGTCAAGCTATGAACTTCTCAGAGAAAAGGGAAGTTTAAATGAAGTGGAAAGGAGACATTATGATTTGTGTGAAGAGTATGACAGAGTAGTGCTTTAGGTAGATTTGGTTCTGTGTTCATAGATTATACTGCACAGATTCACATGACAATGTTTTTGCATATTTAATGAGAATTACCTCGTTACATAATACAAATAAGTGATTAAACACATATAATTGTGATAAATCCATGGATAATTGATTGATTTTATTTGCCAGTTTAAAAAAATAATACACACAAAGATAGATTACATATATACACACAAAGATACATTTGATAGATATACACTACCGGTCAAAAGTTTTAGAACTCCTACTCATTCAAGTGTTTTTCTTTATTTTTACTATTTTCTACATTGTAGAATAATAGTGAAGACATAAAAACTATGAAATAACACATATGGAATCATGTAGTAACCAAGAGTGTTAAACAAATCAAAACATTATTTTATATTTTAGATTCTTCAAATAGCTACCCCTTGCCTTGATGACAGCTTTGCACACTCTTGGCATTCCCTCACCCAGCTTCATGAGGTAGACACCTGGAATGCATTTCAATTAACAGGTGTGCCTTCTTAAAAGTTAATTTGTGGAATTTCTTTCTTTCTTAAAACTTCTTATGGCTGCAATCCCGTTAACGGGATGATATGACAACAGCCAGTGAAAGTGCAGGGCGCCAAATTCAAACAACAGAAATCTCATAATTAAAATTCCTCAAATARACATGTATCTTATACCATTTTAAAGGTAATCTTGTTGTTAATCCCACCAAAGTGTCCGATTTCAAATAGGCTTTACAGCGAAAGCACCACAAACGATTATGTTAGGTCACAGCAAAATCACAGAAAAACACAGTAATTTTTCCAGCCAAAGACAGGAGTCACAAAAAGCAGAAATAGAGATAAAATGAATCACTAACCTTTGATGATCTTCATCAGATGACAGTCATAGGACTTCATGTTACACAATACATATATGTTTTGTTCGATAAAGCTCATATTTATATCCAAAAACCTCAGTTTACATTGGCGCCATGTTCAGAAATGCCTCCAAAATATCCGGAGAAATTGCAGAGAGCCACGTCAAATAACATAAATACTCATCATAAACTTTGATGAAAGATACAWGTTTTACATAGAATTAAAGATACACTTGTTCTTAATGCAACCGCTGTGTCAGATTTCAAAAAGCTTTACGGCAAAAGCACAATATTCAATAATCTGAGAACAGCGTTCAGCCACAAAAGGAAGCCCTACAGTTACCCGCCAAATTGTGCAGTCAACAAAACTCATAAAAAGCATTATAAATCTTCACTTACCTTTGCTGATCTTCGTCGGAAAGCACTKCCAGGACTCCCACTTCCACAAGAAATGTTCGTTTTGTTCAGTAATGTCCATCATTTATGTCCAAATAGCTATTTTTGTTAGCGTGTTTGGTAAACAAATCCAAAGTTAGAAAGCGCGTTCACTAAAAGCTGACGAAATGTCAAAACGTTCCGTAACAGTCAGTAGAAACATGTCAAACGATGTATTGAATCAATCTTCAGAATGTTTTTAACATAAATCTTCAGTAACGTTCCAACCGGAGAATTACATTGACTTCAGATATGCGATGGAACAGAGCTCCCTCTCATGTGAACGCGCATGGTCAGAGCATGGTCAGGTCATGGTAGACCTGACTATTTCCTGTCTCCTTCGGCCCCACTTCACAGTAGAGGCATCAGACAAGGTTCTACAGACTGTTGACATCTAGTGGAAGCCATAGGAAGTGCAAACTCATCCATAACCCACTGTGTATTCAATAGGGGCTGTGTTGAAAATCTACCAACCTCAGAATTCCCACTTCCTGTTTGGATTTTTTCTCAGGTTTTTGCCTGCCATATGAGTTCTGTTATACTCACAGACATCATTCAAACAGTTTTAGAAACTTCAGAGTGTTTTCTATCCAATATGAATAATAATATGCATATATTAGCAACTGGGACTGAGGAGCAGGCAGTTTACTATGGGCACCTCTCATCACCGCCACTCAATACTGCCCCTGCAGCCATAAGAAGTTAATGCGTTTGAGACAATCAGTTGTGTTGTGACAAGGTAGGGGTGGTATACAGAAGATAGCCCTATTTGGTAAAAGACCAAGTCCATATTATGGCAAGAACAGCTCAAATAAGCAAAGAGAAACGACAGTCCATCATTACTTTAAGACATGAAGGTCAGTCAATACGGAAAATTTCAATAACTTTGAAAGTTTCTTCAAGTTCATCGCAAAAAACATCAAGCGTTATGATGAAACTGGCTCTCATGTGGACTGCCTCAGGAATGGAAGACCCAGACTTACCTCTGCTGCAAAGTATAAGTTCATTAGAGTTACCAGCCTCAAAATTGCAGCCCAAATAAATGCTTCACAGAGTTCAAGTAACAGACACATCTCAGCGTCAACTGTTCAGAGGAGACTGTGTGAATCAGGCCTTCATGGTCGAATTGCTGCAAAGAAACCATTACTAAAGGACAACAATAATAAGAAGAGACTTGCTTGGGCCAAGCAACACGAGCAATGGACATTAGACCGGTGGAAATGTGTCCTTTGGTCTGGAGTCCAAATTGGAGAGTTTTGGTTCCAACCGCAATGTCTTTGTGAGACACGGTGTGGGTGAACGGATGATCTCTGCATGTGTATTTCCCACCGTAAAGCATGGAGGAGGAGATGTTATGGTGTGGGGTGCTTTGCTGGTGACACTGTCTGTGATTTATTTCGAATTCAAGGCACACTTAACCAGCAAGGCTACCACAGCATTATGCAGTGATACACCATCCCATCTGGTCCGGGCTTAGTGGGACTATCATTTGTTTTTCAACAGGACAATGACCAAACACACCTCCAGGCTGTGTAAGGGCTATTTTACCCAGAAGGAGAGTGATGGAGTGCTGCATCAGATGACCTGGCCTCCACAATCCCCTGACGTCAACCAAATTGAGATGGTTTGGGATGAGTCAGACCACAGAGTGAAGGAAAAGCAGACAACAAGTGCTCAGCATATGTGGGAACTCCTTCAAGACTGTTGGAAAAGCATTCCAGGTGAAGCTGGTTGAGAGAATACCAAGAGTGTGCAAAGCCGTCATCAAGGCAAAGTGTGGCTATTTGAAGAATCTCAAATATAAATATATATGTATAATATATAACAATATGTAAAACTTTTTTCATTACTACATGATTCCATATGTGTTATTTCATTGTTTGGATGTCTTCACTATTATTCTACAACATAGAAAATAGTACAAATAAAGACAAACCTTTGAATGAGTAGGTGTTCTAAAACTTTTGACCGGAAGTGTAGATTATGGTGGAAATTACAAAATTATGTTATAATGCTGTTATTGCATCAAATGGTTGTTTTATGCAACAGAATAAGGGGTTGTTAGAACGCTCATCTGTGTGTGTTCTACTGAGGATGGGCCTCTAGAAGATCTACGATGTCTTTGGGTGATACCACATTCCAGAGCATGAGTTAATGTTTCTGTACTGGGGTACCAGGGGGAGATGGCTCCAGTATGGAGTTGGGGGGCCAGACACTGGTCTCTACACAATAAGAACTGTTTTTACAGCAGATACTGTCTACTGTGAATTATAAGTATCTTTCATACAAATCTTAACCTTGTGACCCATTCCATACATCTGTTGTTTGTCATGTAGACTGAAGGAGGATGGACTTTGCTATAAAATCCTGTGGCTCAAACCAGCTGGTTGAGTTCTCAGTGATCACCTCCGGGGGTGATTACCGACCAGCTCCATTACTGCACTAATTAAATAATAAAGTTTGCTTGTTTTGAAGAAATCTAAAAGTCTCTCCTTTTGATTACAATAATTCCAACACAAGATACACACAAAGATAGATTACATAGATATAAATACACACATTGATTGATTGCATAGATATAGATACACACAAAGATACATTACATAGATATAGATACACACAAAGATACATTCCATAGATAGACATGAAAAAAGGTTATTTGGTTCAGTCATCAGCCTTTTGGTGGGCCTATGATGTTGAAACTCACAATGAGGATTCAACAACTTTTTATTAATTGTATCTTTATCATTGAATTGATGAGGCATCATCTCCATAATAGTATGCAATGTAAGGAACTATACTTGAATGGACTTCTGTCATGATGAGACATCTATAGGTCAGTGCTTCAATGGAAAGGGAGGGACAATTCTTTCTCCTTTCCTTGATGTTTTGCTGCCATCCCATGGTCATAACTGTTACCGCAGCATATCTGCTATTCATTTCCTTGATAGTCCATTGTAGGTTAATGTATGCTGATGGAAACCATGTTATTGCAGTACAGATGTTGCCTCTTACAAATGTGTCTTTATTATGAAAACATTATGCGCTAGTAAATCAAAGACACATTCTATTATAATTGTATGCTCTCTCTCTCTCCCTTCTCTCTCCTCTCCCTCTCAATTCAATGGGGCTTCTTTATTGGTTATGTATACATTGCCAGAGCAAGTGAAATAAACAATAAACACAAGTGAGAAGAAACTAATTTAACAACATCAACAACAGAAAAATTAGAAATTAACAGTAAAAATTGCACTCAAAATAATTTCTAAAAGACAAATACATTTCAAGTGTTATATTATCAGCTATGTACAGAGTTTTTAACAATGTGCAAATAGTTGTAGTACGAAGAGTGGGGGGGGGGGATAAATAAGTATTTACAATGTTGTTTGTGCTCCACTGGTTGCTCTTTTCTTATGGCAACTGGACACAAATCTTGCTGCTGTGATTGCACATTGCGATATTTCACCTAATAGATATGGGAGTTGATCAAAGTTTGATTTGATTTCAAATTCTTTGTGGGAAATATGTGTCTCTAATATGGTCATACCTTTGGCAGGAGGTTAGGAAGTGCAGCTCAGTTTCCACCTAATTTTGTGGACAGTGGGCACATATCCTGTCTTCTCTTGAGAGTGAGGTGTCCTCTCTCAATAGCAAGGCTATGCTCACTGAGTCTGTACACAGCCAAGGATTTTCTTCATTTTGGGTCAGTCACAGTGGTCAGGTATTCTGCCACTGTGTACTCTCTGTTTAGGGCCAGATAGCATTCCATTTTGCTCTGTTTTTTGGTTGATTCTTTCCAGTGTGTAAAATAGTTATCTTTTTCCTTTATCACAATTTGATTGGGTCAATTGTGTTGCTTTCCTGGGGCTCTGTGGTCTCTTCGTGTTTGTGAACAGAGCCCCTGTTTGGCTGAGGGTACTCTTCTCTAGGTTCATCTATCTGTAGGTGAGTGCTTTGTGGTGGAAGTGTGGGCATTGCTTCTTTTTAGGTGGTTGTAGAATTTAACATCTCTTTTCTGGATTTTTATAAGTAGCGGGTATAGTCCTAAGTCTGCATGCATTGGTTGGGGTTTTGAGTTGTACACAAAGTATATTTTTGCAGAATTCTGCAGACAGTCTCAATTAGGTGTTTGTCCCATTTTGTGAATTATTCGTTGGTGAGTGGACCCCAGACCTTACAACCATAGAGGCATTCTATTTAAGTGATAATGCCCGAGAAGCCGGTGTTTGGAGGATATAATGGCACAAGTTTTGTTAGGCCCGAAACAAAGTCGAGATTGAAGTATTTTTAGACTGATCCTAATTGGGATGTTGAGTTTTATGTTTCTTTTGATGGCATAGAAGGACCTTCTTGCCTTGTCTCTCAGATCGTTCATAGCCTTGTGGAAGTTACCTGTGGTGGTGATACATAGGCCAAGGTACAGTAGGTAAAATGATTTGTGTGCTCAAGGGCAACGGTGTCTAGATAGAATATGTATTTGTTGTCCTGGCAACCGGATCTTTTTTGGAACACCATTCTTTTCGTCTTACTGACATTCACTGTCAGGGCCCTGGTCTGACAGAATCTGTGCAGCAGATCTAGGTGCTGCTGTAAGTCCTCCTTGGTTGGGGACAGAAGCACCAGATCATCTGCAAACATTTGATTTCTGAGTCCAGTAGGGTGAGGCCGGGTGCTGCAGACTGTTCTAGTGCCCTCGCCAATTTGTTGATATACTGTATATAGTATGTTGAAGAGGGTGGAGCTCAAGCTGCAATCCTGTCTCACCCACAGCCCAGAGGAAAGAAATATGTGTGTTTATTGCCAATTTCAACTGCACGCTTGTTGTTTGTGCACATTGATTTTATAATGTCATATGTTTTTCCCCCAACACCGCTTTCCATCAATGTGTGTAGCAGGCCATCATGCCAAATTTTGTCAAAAGCTGTGTTGAAATCAACAAAGCATGAGAAGACTTTGCTTTTGTTTTGTTTGTTTGTTTGTCAATAAGTGTATGCGTGATTGGTTGTACGATATTTTGGTAAGAAGCCAATTTGACATTTGCTCAGAACATTGTTTTCAATGAGGAAATGTTGGAGTCGGCTGTTGATGATACTGCAGAGGATTTTTCCTGACGCAGATTCCACAGTAATTATTGGGGTCAAATTTGTCTCCACTTCTGTGGATTGAGGTGACCAGATGTTGGTTCCAAATATTGGGGAAGATACCAGAGCTGAGGATCATTGTAAAGAGTTTAAGAATAGCCCATTTTAATTTATGGTCTGCATATTTTATTATTTCCTTTAGTATACCATCAACACCACAGGCCTTTTTGGGATGGAGGGTTTGTATTTTGTCCTGTAGCTCATCCAATGTAATTGGAGAAGCCCATGGGTTCTGGTGGTCTTTAATAGTTGATTCTAAGTTTTGTAAATGATCATGTTTTTGTTCTTGGTTCTTTGTTATATGATGAAAAGGCTGGAGAAGTGGTTTTGGATAGATAGCTCTTTGTGTTGTTTGTTTAGTGTGTTCCAATTTCCCAGAAGTGATTTGATTCTATGCATTCTTCAATCACATTGAGCTGTTTTCTGACATGCTGTTCCTTATTTTTTCTTAGGGTACTTATGTACTGTTTCAGTGTTTCCCCATAAAGGCATAAGTTAAGGTTTTCTGGGTCTCTGTGTTTTTGGTTGGATAGGTTTCTCAATTTCTTTCCAAGGTTTTTCCATTCTTCGTATCTCTCTCTCGCACTCTCTCTCCATCTCTTTCAAAGGGCTGTCCCTTGACTATATTTTGTATTTATTTGTTAATCAATTCATCATAAGGCCATGATGTCATATCCTCCTGAGACCCAACAATTCATTTTTGTCCTCTCTAATGGACATTAATATTTGTTCCTTAGCTTTAAGGCCATACATGCCACTGTGTTAGGTCCTGGTTTACATTTGAGAGGACATTCTGGGCTTTTTAATGATATCACATGTGTCACCTTGATAATTTCTTATTTTTGGTTCATCTAAATGGTACCATCACAATTAGCACATCTTATGGTAAGTGTTTGTAATTGTGTAATTACCTGGTGCTGTAATGCATCATTTGTCCTGGGGCCAGATTCACAAAACCTTCTTAAGAAATTTCTTCTTAACTGCAATTTTTTCCTTAACTATAGACTTAAGAAGAAAGTTAAGCAAAGTTGCTATTCCTCAATAAAGTTCTTGGAAATGTTCTTAAGGTTTTTCCTAAATTTCTTCCTAAGAAAAAAGTTAAGAAGAAATTCTTGAAAATAATGCTTTAGGATTTATTCTTGGAAATGTACTTAACTTTAGGACAGCTAAACCCTTGTCTTGAGACGAATGGATACTTTTGTAAGCATGAACGTTTTCTTGCACCACAGACACAGTTGGCTACCGGATATTTAAATACAGCAAGAAATCAAATTAAACGTGCATTATCTAGCTACCTATTTATTAACAATATATTACAATATTCTATAAGTGTTAAATAGCTAGCGTTATCTCGTCAATTTGCAAAGAAGAACTTGGCTAACTTACCTAACGTTAACGTCGTTAGCTATGTTGTTGGCTATAATGTCGGGACGTGTTGGTTAACTAACACGGAACCCAAACCGGCTGCGTGCGTGCTCCATCGTGCATAAATGTATTTTGTCCCCCCACACCAAACGCGATCATGACACGCAGGTTAAAATATCAAAACAAACTCTGAACCAATTATATTAATTTGGGGACAGGTCGAAAAGCATTAAACATTTATGGCAATTTAGCTAGTTAGCTTGCACTTGCTAGCTAATTTGTCCTATTTAGCTAGCTTGCTGTTTCTAGCTAATTTGTCCTGGGATATAAACATTGAGTCGTTATTTCACCTGAAATGCACAAGGTCCTCTACTTGGCCAATTAATCCACACATAAAACGGTCAACCGAATCGTTTCTAGTCATCTCTCTTCCTTCCAGGCTTTTTCTTCTCTTGACTTTATATTGCGATTACCGCCACTGACCTTGTTCGTCTTTCAGTCACCCACGTGGGTATAACCAATGAGGAGATAGCGCGTGGGTACCTGGTGCTATAAACCAATGAGGAGATGAGAGAGGCAGGACTTGCAGCGCGATCTGCGTCAGAAATAGAAAGGAGTTCTATTTTAGCCCTTGGCATCGCAGACGCTCGTTGGTGCGCGCGAGCAGAGTGGGTGCAATAATTGAATAACATGGATTTCTACATTTATTTTGCGACGCTCGCGCACGCGACGTGTCCGGTCTGGGCAGCATGTTAGCAGCCGACTTGATGTCGGACCACTTATTTTTTACGGAGTCTCTGTCCTTTGCCATACCCCCGATGGCAGAGACAGACTTGGCCACTCTTGCCTATCCTCTCTTTTTGGTGTCTGCAGTGACCCCACAGTTTTCAAGTCTCCCCAACAGCAATCATTTCCTGGCTGCTATTTCCTCCACCATCACTTCAAGCTATTGTTTGCTGAAGTTTTTATTCCGCTTTCCTTGGTTATCCATTTTTTATTTTGATGTACAGTAGCTAACGTCAGTCTGGCTATAGTGTGTGTGTGTGTGTGTGTGTGTGTGTGTGTGTGTGTGTGTGTGTGTGTGTGTGTGTGTGTGTGTGTGTGCTGTCTCTTATACACATCTAGATGTGTATAAGAGACAGGTGTGTGTGTGTGTGTGTGTGTGTGTGTGTGTGTGTGTGTGTGTAAAGGGTCCGCGAGCCAACTAAAACATTTTTATTCTCGAGACATAAAGCAAAAAAATAAATGTAATAAAATGTAAATATCAAAATTTTATTATAGTGGGCCAAATCCTATCATCCCTGTCACATAGGCTTATTTATTAGTTTCAAGCACGTCACTAATGTCAATGCCACATAAGAAGATATTTACGAAGTTCTTAAGAAAGATATTTACAAAGTTCCTAAGAAAACTACGAGTTCCTAAGAACATTTTGAGGAATTGCATTTACAAACTATCTTATGAACTTATTTTTTGTCTTAAGCACCTTCTTAAGTTTTTTCGTAAGTAATGTTTTGCGAATCCAGCCCCTGATCTTGTTCACATTCTGATTGTGCCCACATTTTCAGAAATATGTTTACTCCAGTGGAGGCTGCTGAGGGGAGGACGGCTCATAATAATGGGTGGAACAGAGCAAATGGAATGATATCAAACACATGGAAACCATGGTATTAAAATGTGTCTCATATCAGTCCACCGTGTCCGCATTGTGACCAGATTTCCTGGTCCCTCCCTGTATAAAAAGTATTTGGCAGCTATTCTTTCAAAATAATATGTATTTATTTTAAAACAGATATTGATCCAATAAAAAGCATAGTTGGAGCACACCCAGATAAAATTGTTTTGTGTGGAGGTGCTGACTAACGGCGAATAAACTGTAACCTAGAAAAATAAATAGAGTCGCACATTTCATATATATAAACTCCCAGTAATGTATTGAGTAAAACACCAACGTTTCGGTATCACTGTGCCTTCTTCAATAATATGTATTTATTTATTTGAAGACAGATATTGATGTCATAAGTCAATCGTGCCACCTGGCAATGATTAGGAGGCGGGATCATGATGATTTAAATGGTTTCACTGTCCAAATCGGCAGGCGTTGCTGACTGCTGCCAGATTTTACAACGACAGAATATGTATTTTAGGTATCAACTAAGCACATATGTTATAGCGATCTGTCAGTCAATGACGTGTCACACAACCATTGGTTGATGCCCATGCAACGTCGGAGCAGGGGATCGTGACCAATGCGTGCCTGACTACAACCTAGGTCTGCAAGGTCCGAGCACAATCAGATCACAATGCTTATTGTAATCGTCTACACCTGTCTGAAAATGAGGGCACAATCAGAATGTCGACAAGACAAAGGATGCAAGTTAGAACCAGGTATAAACGGAGCTTAACAGGTACATATCTCAGGAATAGTTAGGTGAGTTTTCAGAGCAGTGTAATATTATTATTTTTCCACATTAAATAGAAGATTGTTTGTAAATGTCCTCTGTAGTCGGCATCAAGAAGCGCTATTTTTACCTACTGTCCCCATTTAATGTAATTTTTCATATTTACTATCAACCGAGTCCTTAATTAAGGCCACTACAGTTCGCATAGGCCTACAATAAAAAATGTATATAATTTTTTACCCCCAAAATTATTTGTAACGTTTTTTTCACGACAAACACTTATGTAACGCAGGGAGGATATTCTGCAGCTTTATTTGCTAATCCCAAATATTTGATCAACAAACGCGACTGCACCCTTTTTTATGGGAGCGAGTTTGGTGCGTTTTACATGACGTCATCAACCATTCTGCGCAAGGATTGTATTCAACAGAATTAGCAGCTGGTTACGCTGTATAGCCTCCAGTCAATAATAGTAGAATAAATGTATGGACGTTGGCTATAGCTGAATGGTAGGCTATCAACACAGCAAGGTATGTGATCTTGATTTTCAATGTAAATTAATTGCTTTGGTCAATAGGTGTTTATTGGCGGCTACAAGAATATGGAGAGGGCAGTCTGGTTCACATACGCTGATGATGTGAAGCGTTCTGTGTTTATTCTGGTACGGCGGCCGAATATAGCCGGACATTACATTCATTCACTCACATGCAGGAATCAATTTATTATAAGGCTTATGTTATGGCATTATCCTTGGCTATCCGATGAGAATGTCTTGAACAAGGTGCGTGCTTGCCTTCTCAGCGAGAGGCCTAAAACCAGGCACCTTATTATCAGAGGCTGCTGAATCGTGACAGAGTATTGCCAGGCCCTTTCGGGTGTGGACTGTTAGCCAACAGACTAGACTAGCATGATAGGTTGAGCCTTGTTTCATTTTGTTAAAGGTTATTGAATATCAAAAAATATATAGCTTACGTATTTCTCAATTAATAATTAATTTTTTGTTTTCAACTGTATCGAGCAAGATCGAGTCCCCAAACATGATACATTTTATATACATGTTTTTTTTTTAAAGGTACACTACTGTTCAAAAGTTTGGGGTCCTTGTTTTTGAAATATATATTTTTAAGTCCATTAAAATGACATCAAATTGATCAGAAATACAGTGTAGACATTGTTAATTTTGTAAATGACTATTGTAGCTGGAAACGTCCGATTTTGTTTTTTAAATGGAATATCTACATAGGCGTACAGAGGCCCATTATCAGCAACCATCACTCCTGTGTTCCAATGGCACGTTGTTAGCTAATCCAAGTTTATAATTTTAAAAGGCTAATTGATCATTAGAAAACCCTTTATGCAATTATGTTAGCACAGTTGAAAACTGTTGTTCTGATTTAAATAAGCAAAACAACTTGCCTTCTTTAGACTAGTTGAGTATCTTTAGCATCAGCATTTGTGGGTTCAATTACAGGCTCGAAATGGACAGAAACAAATAACTTTCTTCTGAAACTCATCAGTCTATTCTTGTTCAGAGAAATGAAGGCTGTCCATGCGAGAAATTGCCAAGAAACTGAATATCTCGTACAACGCCTGTATACTCCCTTCACAGAACAGCGCAAACTGGCTCACAACTGCGCAAGAGGACAAGTACATTAGAGTGTCTAATTGGAGAAACAGACACCTCACAAGTCCTCAACTTGCAGCTTCATTAAATTGTACCCGCGAAACACCAGTCTCAACGTCAACAGTGAAGAGGCGACTCCAGGATGCTGGCCTTCTAGGCAGTTTCGGGACATTTTGAGCTGTAATCGAACCCACAAATGCTGATGTCCCAGATACTCAACTAGTCTAAAGAAGGCCAGTTTTATTGCTGCTTTGATCAGAACAACAGTTTTCAGCTGTGCTAACATAATTGCATAAAGGGTTCTAATGATCAATTAGCCTTTTAAAATGATAAACTTGGATTAGCTAACACAACGTGCATTGGAACACAAGAGTGATGGTTGCTGATAATGGGCTTCTGTACACCTATGTAGATATTCCATAAAAAAGCTGACGTTTCCAGCTACAATAGCCATTTACAAAATTAACAATGTCTACACTGTATTTCTAATCAATTTTATGTTATTTTAATGGACAAAAATGTGCTTTCCTTTCAAAAACAAGGACATTTCTAAGTGACCCTAAACTTTTGAATGGTAGTGTGTATATAAAAAAAAATCCATTCATGCATGAAAATAACATAAGGATTGGGCTAATAAATGACCATTCTCCCAATCATTTTCCCATGACTGTCTAGGATAACAGGCGGGCAGCAGGTGCACTTTTCATAATGGTGTTGATGGCAACTTTGTTTTCACAGTAGCTACTTCTGGTTAATATTTGACCTCAACCAATGGGCAGGTAGAAACTCATACAGTTTTAGTCCACTGTCAACACCATTGGTCCAGACCGACCAGGTGAAGGGAGTTGAAGTTGGCCTGCAAAGCCATGACATAACATGTAACCTATGTTACAGGTAACCTGACAAAATGGAGAGGGGAAATTAGTGAGTACAAAAACACTCACCATATTCTTTGAATTAACATCACAAATGTACTTGTTTTTTGCCATATGGTTGATAAAGTAACAAGACTGACTGTTTCGGATGTCATTGCAGTGGTGGCTACTCCCGGGAGTATTTTGACCGCTTTATTGAAAGCCAAGACTCATCTGTTGTGAACAAGTTCCAGCAAAAGTACTGGAAAACCAAACAGAAGATCATCAAGGTCACAGGAAAGAAAGAGGACGAACATGTCGTGGCGTCAGACGCAGACCTGGATGGCAAACTGGAGGTTAGCTTCACAGATCAAATGCTTCAAATCTGTTTTGTTACTGTGCCATGAATACATTGTCATAGATACACAGACAACTGTTGCTCCAATTACCAAAGACCTGAGCGGACAATATCAAGTATCAACCTTTGTTCATCTCACACACAACACAGGCAGATGACTGTTAAAGATTTGTATAAAATGCATATATTTGTTGACTGGCAGAAGTCATTTTTCCATGGCGTTGTAGGTGTTTCACTCTGTCCAGAGAACGTGCATGGAGCTATTGAAGGTGATCGAGCAGTACCAGAGAAGAATCTGCTGTGAGTCTTTTCACCCTCACATCTGGCACCCACTTCCATCTCGGACCCAGTTACATCAGGATACCCAAGGTTCTTCTGGACCCGGATTCTGAAGCCCTGTTCAATCCTCTGAGTTCTACCATGTGGCTCTATCCCTCCTCTTCAGTTCTATCCCAGGAGGAGAATGAGTTGGGGCGGTTCCTGCGCTCACAGGGCTCCCAGGACCGGACCAGGGCTGGGAAGATCATGCAGGCTACCGGGAAGGCCCTCTGCTTCTCCTCCCAGCAGAGGTTTGTACCTGGACCACACTACCAGAGGACAGACAGACTGGATATTGCAGTGTAGATAGAGAGACAGACATGCAGGATAGTAGTCTCTCACTCTACCAGAGGAGACGAGACAGACTACTAGTGTAGCAAGACGGACATGTAGGATAGTAGTTTTTGGCGGTGTGTCCATAAGGCTAAGGGAATTTAATTGCCAAAATTATATAGCCTAATTAGCCTACTCCTGTCTATACAAATCCTTCAACATAGGCTACTACACCAGAAAGCATGATTTGGCCACAGAGGATCATTAGCTTCTTTAAAATGGGTGGCAGATAGACTAGCGGTTAAGAGTGTTGAGCCAGTAACTGAAAGGTCGCTGGTTTGAATCCTTGAGCCGACTAGGTGAAAAATGTGTTTAGTACCCTTGAGCATGGCACTTTACCCTAATTGCACCTGTAAATCGCTTTGGATAAGAGCATCTTCTAAATGTAAAAATATATAAAAAAGATTAGCTGTGGATTGTTTTAAATTGCATTGCCTTCAGTCGGAATTTCTGCAGCGTGTGCGGCAAATACCAAATAGATGATTGTTGAGTTGCGACTGTCAGTGAAAAGTAGCGGCCCAGCCAGGCATATTGCAATATTTGAAAATACAATCGCGGGTAAACATAGTTTTGAAAGCAAATGGCTATTGCTGTAAAGAGAAGACGATGAAAAGACTGTCTTTTAGTTATCAAAATTCTCAACTTAATTGAGCGAACAAACGTATCAGCACCAGCTGAGATCATCAGCTATATATCACCAGTGAGTGCACGTTCACTGATCAGGGCCACTTGAAAGTTTGTTTTTGGACAATAATTTCCTCTTCCGGGTTAGATTGACGTCATATTGTAAGTATTTGTGTGTCTCCTTCTCGTATATTAGGCCTAGGAGAAGGGGAGACCATTTTTTAAAATCTGTTTGTCGTTCTCAGCAGAGTAGGTTACCTTGTAATTTTTGTCGTATTTATAAAAAAGATTCTGTTTATGTCTCCGGTCATATAAAGTGTAGTAGAATTTCATGAAATGTGTTTATAAAAGGCCACATTTTTCCCGTGCAAAGAAAGGAGAAGAAACATATCTAATATAGCCTATAGCTCTACGTCACTACGCAGTCAGCCATGCAT
The DNA here is from genome assembly GCF_002910315.2 of Salvelinus sp. IW2-2015. Taxonomy (NCBI): domain Eukaryota; kingdom Metazoa; phylum Chordata; class Actinopteri; order Salmoniformes; family Salmonidae; genus Salvelinus; species Salvelinus sp. IW2-2015. Next base: position 10,248,915 of record NC_036874.1, on the reverse strand, counting down.
TGAACAGTCTTTTTTTGCAAACAGTGATTGAGTTATATTATTAGCCTAAATCAGGACTATCCAATCTACTCATCACATTATGACTAGTAGGCTATCTTGCATAAGTCTGCAAATGTGATGATGCATGGAATGCTACACTTATAAAGGTACAGTTCTATGGTGAAAAGTAGCTTCCTCAAACTTGAAACTCACACGCTGCCTATGATGGTAGTCTCCCTCTTACAGAGAAGATAGAAAATTGCGTCAATTGGCTCCTAAGGGGCAGGCTAGGAGTCTGCTGTGTATAGAGGCAAGAAAGAAAACCGCATACAGTGAGAGCTTTGTATTATGACAGACATAGGCCTGTACTGTATCAACTAGAGGTCGACCGATTAATTGGAATAGCCAATTTAATTAGGGCCGATTTCAAGTTTTCATAACAATCGGTAATTTTGGACGCCAATTTTGGACGCCGATTAAAAAATATATATATATATTTTTTTACACCTTTATTTAACTAGGCAAGTCAGTTAAGAACACATTCTTATTTTCAATGATGGCCTAGGAACGGTGGGTTAACTGCCTTGTTCAGGGGCAGAACAACAGATTTTTACCTTGTCAGCTCAGGGATTCAATCTTGCAACCTTACGGTTAACTAGTCCAACGCTCTAACCACCTGCCTCACAAGGAGCCCGTTACGCGAATGCAGTAAGAAGCCATGGTAAGTTGCTAGCTAGCATTAAACTTATCTTATAAAAAACAATCAATCAATCATAATCACTAGTTATAACTACACATGGTTGATGATATTACTAGTTTATCTAGCGTGTCCTGCGTTGCATATAATCGATGCAGTGCGCATTTGCGAAAAGGACTGTCGTTGCTCCAACGTGTACCTAACCATAAACATCAATGCCTTTCTTAAAATCAAWACACAGAAGTATATATTTTTATATACATCTCTTGCGTTCATTGCACGCAGAGTCAGGGTATAATGTAACAGTTTGGGCCGCCTGGCTCATTGCGAACTAATTTGCCACAATTTTACGTAATTATGACATAACATTGAAGGTTGTGCAATGTAACAGGAATATTTAGACTMATGGATGCCACCCGTTAGATAAAATACGGAACGGTTCCGTATTTCACTGAAAGAATAAATGTTTTGTTTTCGAGATGATAGTTTCCGGATTCGACCATATTAATGACCTAAGGCTCGTATTTCTGTGTGTTATTATGTTATAATTAAGTCCATGATTTGATAGAGCAGTCTGACTGAGCGATGGTAGGCACCAGCAGGCTCGTAAGCATTCATTCAAACAGCACTTTCGTGTGTTATGCCAGCAACTTTGCTGTTTATGAATTCAAGCCTATCAACTCCCGAGATTAGGCTGGTGTAACCTATGTGAAATGGCTAGCTAGTTAGCGGGGTGCGCGCTAATAGCGTTTCAAACGTCACTCTCTCTGTGACTTGGAGTACTTGTTCCCCTTGCTCTGCATGGGTAACGCTGCTTCGAGGGTGGCTGTTGTCGATGTGTTCCTGGTTCGAGCCCAGGTAGCGGCGAGGAGAGGGATGGAAGCTATACTGTTACACTGGCAATACTAAAGTGCCTATAAGAACATCCAATAGTCAAAGGGATATGAAATACAAATCGTATAGAGAGAAATAGTCCTATAATAACTACAACCTAAAACTTCTTACCTGGGAATATTGAAGACTCATGTTAAAAGGAACCACCAGCTTTCATATGTTCTCATGTTCTGAGCAAGGAACTTAAACGTTAGCTTTCTTACATGGCACATATTGCACTTTTACTTTATTCTACAACACTTTGTTTTTGCATTATTTAAACCAAATTGGACATGTTTTATTATTTATTTGAGGCTAAATTGATTTTATTTATGTATTATATTAAGTTAAAATAAGTGTTCATTCAGTATTGTGGTAATTGTCATTATTACAAATACATTTTAAAAATCGTCCGATTAATCGGTATCGGCTTTTTTTGGTCCTCCAATAATCGGTATCGGTATCAGCGTTGAAAAATCATAATCGGTCAACCTCTAGTATCAACACCGTACCCAGAGTGTTTGAATAGAAACTGATGACTCATAATTGAGAGAGTGCTATGGTAATCCATGTTGTTTCGGTAATGGTTCATAGGTTAATTTTTACTCATTGTTTGCTGCTCCATCTTTAAGCTTTAGTGACCAATAACCCAGTCAAAAAGTTTCAGGAGCCGAAAAAAAGGTGAACAGACAATCATCTTTCTAAATGTATCTTTTCGTCCAGCTGCTGCGCTTCACTCATCCACATTGTGTCAGCTGCACTTCATTTGGATGAGTGGATTTGTTCTCTGTTGATGAGTCTTTTGTCCCCCTCAGGCTGTCTCTGCGTAGTCCTTTGTCTCGCCTCTACCAGGAGGTGGAGACTTTCCGATACCGGGCCATCTCTGACACCTGGCTGACGGTGAACCGCATGGAACAGTCCAGGACGGAATACCGTGGAGCYCTGCTCTGGATGAAGGATGTATCCCAGGAGCTCGATCCAGACACACACAAACAGATGGAGAAATTCCGCAAGGTTTGGATACTCTCTTTAGATATTGGTCTCAGTCATATCAGGATGAAGGACTGTTTAAACAGTATGAAAACAGTCTGTGGGCCAGATTGATTAAGCATTTGTACCTGTTTCTGTACAAAGAATTACATCTAAATTTCATAGAATCAAACAGAAAATAGAATTGTTATATTTACCACTAGATGGTGCAATTTACTGTAAAATGGTGTACTTTAGTATGGAGCTGATTCATGGGAACTAGGGGAAAGGCATGTTTTCTTCTGTTTTGTGTTGGTTGCACTCTTGAGTGAGAAAGACTTCAGTTGCACCTGCAACATCTGTGTATTCTCATGTGTGATGATCATTATTCCGTGCAATGTTACGTGCCTAAGTTATGATCCTGTCTTCAGTTGGGCAATATTTAATATCTCTTCTCTCCATCTCAGGTTCAAGTGCAGGTGCGAGCCACTAAAACAAGCTTTGACAAACTGAAGAATGATGTCTGCCAAAAAGTCGATTTATTAGGAGCCAGCCGCTGCAATCTGCTTTCTCATGTTTTAACCACATACCAGGTACACCAGAATATCAAGGAGTGGTGTATGCACAGAAAGTAAAATAGCAAGTATTGCATAATAGTAATTGTTGGCTACAGCCTGGTGCTAATATGTATTTGTGTGTTTCAGACCACCCTGTTGCACTTCTGGGAGAAGACGTCTCACACTATGGCTGCCATTCATGAGAGCTTTAAGGGCTGCCAGCACTATGAGTTCTCTACAATCAAGGTGAGGGAGGCCTCTATCATATCTTAGATTTTTTTTTTTTTTAACTAGGCAATTCAGTTAAGAACAAATTCTTATTTACAATGACTGCCTACCCCGGCCAAACCCTAACCCCAACGATGCTGGGTCAATTCTGCGCCGCCCTATGGGACTCCCAATCACGGCCGGTTGTGATACAGCCTGGAATCGAACCAGGGTCTGTAGTGACGTCTCTAGCACTGAGATGCAGTGCCTTAGACCGCTGTGCCACTCTGGAGCCCAATCCCTCTGTAAGCTGTATCATCTTTGTCAGGATTTTGGAATCGGTGAATAGTCTGTTTTATATCTATGATATACTCAAAATGTGTCCGTACAGTGTTGTACTTTACATTAAGAAGGAACTGTGTGTTTCACTACAAGGCCTCACTTAGATGACAGCACAAGGTGTCGTTGTTAGAGTCATGTCTTGTGACATTGTCAGTATGTCATTCTTCTACTTCCAGAGCCTCCAAGACCCCATGGATAAACTGTCATCTCAGGGATCGAAGAAAAAGAGGGAGAAGAAAGTCAAAACAAAGACCGATCTTGAGGAGACTGCAGATGGCCAGTAAGTGGAAATCCATACAACGTGACAGAATTCATTTAAAGTCTTACATTAGGCTTCACAGGATCCTATACTGTACACTACATGTAACATGCTTTTTGTTGTTATCCATAGACTTATCTCAATAGATCCCAATGAAGAGTCCAATGAAGGTAAAGAACCATAGTGCCATTGTAACGCACACTTGTTCTATATTGATGGATTTAAGGCTAGATTAAATCAGATTCCCAACACCTGCATAGCTGTTGTGTTGACAGTGTCTGAGGTGGAACTGTGTTAGAGCTGTCAAATCCACAAGCGGCTGCCGGCATTATACCTATCATGGACATTGCCATTGGCTGCATGGAGTCCGGGTTAACGCTAAATTTGATTGAATCTAGGCCTTAAATTAAGTTACCATGCACTTTTCATTATCATCCTGTGCAGCTCAAACCAAGACACCTTCTGGACAATTCTTTGAAGACATTGACCTTAATAGACAAATGACAGGTAATATACAGAAGCACCACCTCAACGTGTGTCCTAAATGAATACCAGAGAAAAATATATGAACAGATCATGTGAAATTATTTCTTATTTTACCCCAAAAAACATATCAACTACCCATTATTAGGCCCCACTGCCCACCTCTAAATAACACAGTATTTGATTGGTTATTCCAGGGCCTGAGGATCTTCTCTCAGCCTTCTCTCGTCAGGAGCAGGAGGAGGGTGGAGAGAGGGACAGCATGGCCTTGTTGAATGAGATCCTGGGCAGCACGTCTCTGGATGAGGGCGAGTTCTCACAGGAGTGGCAGGAGGTGTTTGGTAAGGGGGACCAGGGGAGCGGAGCCACTAGTAGAGGGGGCCTKGTGGAACCCCAGCAGGAGGAAGACTCCTCCATCTTCCTCCCATCTCACCTCCTGGACCAGAACAGGAACAACCTCCAATCTTCTCTCTCAGGTCAGAGGTCAAATACTGTAGATCATACAAGACTGTTGTGCATATTTATGCATTGCTCTTCATTGAAAAACAAACCATGTGAAGCATCACCGTGTAGTTCTTCCAAAACACAGGATTTTGTGGAGAGAGAGCATGTACAAGATCATCCTTGATTAAATTGAGGAGAAATCCCTGACCAGAGTATGAAGCATGAAACAATTGAATCAATTTGTATTATTAGTGTAATTAAATTCAACCCTGTGGTTGGTTAGATTTTATGGATGAGCCCAGAAATGACATAATTAGGGCTGTGCAGTTGGCCAGTTTGTTTCTTCTCTCAGAATAAGTACTTCAACAAATAAACCTCTTTTTCACCAAGCTTAACTATTTCCACGCTGCGAGAAAATGGCCCTACATTTTTTTACTACAGCTGTGTAAGTAATAGGCACTGGCTATTTGACACTGGCTATTTGATTCGCTTACCCATAGCTAATTGCTCATCTCTTTCCATTCCATTTCTCTCTGGGTCTGGCAGCGACTACTACAGTAGTCCCTCATCTGTTTTTGTGTTTGTCTATATTCACATGGGGGCTAGTGAAGTGAACAGTCATACTGAAATATAATCTTTTAACCTCATGTGGATCTAAATGTATTATTAAATAAGTTTCCATTTCACACCACACTTGTACAGGGTACATACATACTTGTACATGCGTGAAACAGGACAAATATAAATAAGTACCCCTTATTTGACCTTTGAAATGGTTATGGACTGACAATTGTATTTTGGAGAACATACATGGATTTGGTGAAGACATGCAGTGTTCAATAATTGCAATATTCTTGTCTATTGCACAAAGTCAAAAGTTCTGTGTGAAAGTAATTTATTGTCTCCTGGATCAAGCAACGATGTGTATCCCCTCAAGATGGGTCTAAATCTGCCTCTCCCTTCCAGATTGGGCCACGAGCATTCCACAGCCCATCTCCCAGGCAACAGAGCAATCATCTGGAGCCAATCAGAACCCCTCTAGGCCAACAGCAGTGAGAGGTAGGATTGGGCCAAACGAGTAAAACCTATGAATAGAATTGAAAGGGTTTAGCTCATAAAAAAAAAAGCTGTGTTTCCAACAAGAACCTGTGTTTGAATGCTTTCGGAGTACTTGTTGGGTATAAATATTACCAGGAATAGCACAATGTCTGAGTCAAATGAAGCCCTGTATTAAACAAGACATTACTATTCAACATCAAAGTTTACAGTGTGAGATGGTTTACCTTTGGTTCTGATTGTACAGAGACGCCAGAGACCGCCAAAGACCTTTCAGCCTGGTTTAACCTGTTCGCCGACTTGGACCCTCTGTCGAACCCAGACGCAGTAGGCAGGAGTGGTCAGGAGCATGAGCTTCACAACGCATAGACCTGCGACCTGATTCGCGTCTAGGGATCCTACGCTATAAGTTAGCATAATGCACAACAAGGTTATGGTTATTTTGCTGTTAACATTGTTCTAGGGTCATCTCTCTCAACCCCTGTCCTACTCCTTACCATTGAGTTAAACAACAAATTGACCCTGGACCAGCTGTTAAGAATGCATTTACTGTATCAATCAATTGAGCTTGAAATCATGAATTCCAAAAGAAAACAAATGTTATGTCTTTTTATGTTTGACATGATTTATCAATGTTTATACGTTAAGTTGTCAGAGGGTAGATGCTTTCAACAACCAAAATATGTACGAAGGATTCAGGATGAGCTTTTTCAGAATTATTGACTTGTCATTCGGGTATACCTGTAAGCTTTCTGGTGGTGACAATGATGAGGCCTTTACACCCATCTCGACAATAGGAAAATCAGTATGAAAGGGTAAAATAAGTATCAGTTTTGTCTGATAGATCATACATTTATTGCATGTTTTGTGTATTCCTTATTTAGTTGTGTGTGTGATTGTACTCACAATATGTTATTGTTGACAATAACATATCTAACATTTGATTTATTTGAGATACCATGTCTTTAGGGCCTGGAATACATTTAAGGCGCGTTATAGAGCAGCACACTAGACAGCCGACAATGTATCTTTTTAAGAGATTTTCTCAGACGTTTGCAGAAATCCTATTCACGGTAACCACTGCACATGTCGGCTCAAGCGTAAATGACCTTAGTCTGTTCTATAGCACGCCTCAGATTAAATCCCAGCCTAGGTGTACATTTATTAACTAGCTGCACCTTTTCAAGTACACAATCTGTGTTATATTGCTTGGAGAGCAACCTGTGGAAGGGCGAGAATACATATGTTGTAATTGGTGACTGGTTTTAAGTGTGTAAACAATTAGAGAATGATATTTACATTTTATTAATTGAGTGCTGAAGAAGCGTGCATTTTGATTGTCAGTAAAAATGTTGCTAAATGAGACTAACTTATTAGAATTAAACTATTGCCCTTATTTACATTAAAGCCTTGTTTATTCCTGTTATGTATTGTTGCTTTATTTGAATGCTGCAAAGCTATGCTGTTCCTCTATTGTCAGGTTACAACTACCACAAGACTGTATTCTTCCTCTTTGGTTAATTAGCTTTGAATAGATATTAGAGAATGCACACATCCCACTATGAATCCCTGAGGCATATGCTGTCACTGTAGGCGTCCTCTGAACCATGAAACTAAACTAATAAGCCAGGTTAAGGGGTTCTAGGGCTCAATTCAATCCGTATCGCAGAAGTTCAGCGCTATAGCATGCTTAAAATAACATTTCTGATTGAGATGGTGAATGCCGTCTCTGCGAACGCAGGAACATTGCCTTTAAATTAAATGTGTGCTATAGTGCTGAACTTCGGAGATACGGATTGAATCGAACGCCTAGTCTCACGTGGCCAGCCTTCCAAAATCCTGTCTTGTTGGAAGCCTGGGCTTAAAAGGCTAAAGTGGTTCAAATACTAACATCTAAAATAATGTGAAGCTAGTGCTTTAAAAAACTGAGACAAACATGAAGTGTGATTTTAAACCTTACTTTATTGTAAAAACACAAGGTCTACATATAAAACATGAAATACACAGGCATGGAATATTAGTGCCGTACATGGCAAGCCTTGCGGAACTTCGAAAAAAATGTTAGTATGATTCAAACTAGTCATCGAGCAGCGGTCATCTTTACCGACAAAATATAGATCAGGTTTGAGTGGATTGTGTTGCATATGTTTTGCTTGTTTTTCCTTGAATTTTTTTATTTTTATATTAGGGGGTTTTAACGTAATGTACTGAAGATACTTAGGGACTGGATTCAATCCGTATCGTAGAAGTAATCGGGGGAGGTCCACGTTATAGCTCGATTTATATTTAAAGGCGACGTTCCCGCGGTACTTCCGCGACAAGGATTAAATCCAGTTTCATGAAATATTTTACTCCATACTGAACGTCAAATCAACACTAAGATGCACGCTTAACATTATCTGATTTGCTTTACATTTTATATAGTACTGTGTAAAATATATGGTGAATATTATCCCGCCTGGAATTAAGTGCTTTGAAAATATCTCATTAGCCTCAATGTTAATTCTGATTTTGACAGAATTATAAGTGTTTGTTGATTGCTTTTTTTTGTTTGTTGATTGCTTTTTTTTTTTTAAGTAACTTTCAGCTTTGCTAATTTTTTTGTTGTTGATGCATATTTTTTTTTTTTAGGGCTAGATTATATCAGATGCGCACTAGTCAACACCCGCATTAGAGCTGTCAAATCCACAAGCGGCTCCCGGCGTTATACCTAAAGCGGACATTGCCATTGGCTGCATGGAGAGAAATCCCATGTACCTTGTTTACAAGTTCGAACACTGGAATGTGAGATGTAATCTAAACGATTAGGCTGATAGAAGTTCTCATTATTTTGTTTAGTGATTTTCAATTTGAGCATCATTATTTCTATATAGCCTACACTTTCTCTTTCTGAACTTCTATCGCGAGTGAGACGGGTGTGGCTTCGTGAAATTGATCACAGGTGCGTTTGTTCACCGATTTGACAGCTCCAATGCAGTAACACCTGACGCCGCCAAAACTCAAGACACCGCTGGTTAACGCTTAATCCGATTGAATCTAGGCCTTATTTTGATAAATTTTATTGGTAAAATGTCATAGCTCATATTTAATCAATTTCATCACTAGGGAGGTTGAACAGGCTGTGAAAGATAATACTGCTGATATCTTGGAGCTACAATATAATAACCTCCTGAATGTCTCTTAAGCACTTGAAACTATCTTTACAGATTTCCCATGCACCAAGTTATCATTTCTAACGATGGAAATCCTTTAATATGTTGTGTTGAAAGATTAGAATCAGCACTTGTATAAAGACTATGGAATGTCTTAGGAGTAATGTCGTGAATGAACCATAAAAGGCAACGTCAAAGTTCATGCTTGAGTAGTAGTACATTCCAAATGACCTGAGTTCATTGGTTATTCAGGGGACCTGAAACATGGCTATGTGGGGACACTGTGCTTTGTAGCTGGCTGTTTGGTCACTTTCAGATCGTCTTCAGCTTTTTGTCATGCGTTTACATAAACTGGATTGAAACCTGAAATAATTGTAAACATTCAGGGAAAGGTGGAGCATTGTATTATAACTGTAGGACATCCCAATAGGGTTTTCAATATAAACAGGCATGATATTTTATATTAAAAAGCTTATCCATGCTGTAATATTGACTAGCAACACAGAACAGCTAAATAAGCTGGTTAGATAAACATTTTCAAAATTCAATAAAATACATGTTATTCTCTTGCCCATTGCTTAATTCCCTTATTTTTTTCTCAATTTCTTTAATTGATTTTGATAAAGCTGATTGCTACAGAACACAATACATGAAACAATTGAATCTACCCTCTGAATAGAAAACAAGTCTTTCTGGAGGATGTTGCCCGCCACACCTTTCAGAAGAGAAGGCTAGGTTAGTAAGGATAGGCCCTCCTTGCTGGCTAATGTTGCGTTAAAGAGCCATACTCAGCTAGCCTGGTTCCAGATCTGTTGTGCTGTTGTGCTACTTTTGCTACCTTCTATGGTCATTGCGACCATAGGAGTTAGCAAGACAGCTCAAACTGATCTGGGACCAGGCTAATGCTCATAAGCTGGACTGTACCTGAGAACTAGCTGGTAAGAAGGATGTGTGTAGTGGAGCAGGGATCTGTAGACAGGCCACCTGGGACCACTGCTGTGCTTGTCAGTTCACCTGTGTCTGTGTTAGTGTCTGGGCTCAGACTGTCTGTGCTGTTCTCTGTGCTTGTGTCGGTGCCTACACCTGTGTCTGAGCTACTGACCATGTCTGTGCCTATAGACGAGCTCCAGTTAGTGGAGGCCAGAGTAGTGGAACTAGCGGGTGTCATGGCGTCCTCGGGCCATGTGCTGCTTCTTCCATGGAGACCAGGGCTGGGTGAGGTTGTGGTGAAGTGGGAGGAGCAGAGGAGTTTGACGGGACAGAAGGCGGAGCCCCTGGGGATGAAGTTCACCTTGTTTTTATCTGGGCATGAAAAAAGAGGGAAGCCTCTGGAGACACCAGACCTGGGGAGGAAAAGTGAGGGAGAATGTCTTCATCTTTTTATCATCACATACCAAAGTGTGTATATGAAACACCTACAGTGAGAGAGTCCTACAGATGTAGGATCTTAATTTGATCGTGCCGTTGCAGGAGAACTAAATGAAGATCCTACATCTGTACAGTGGCACAAGGACATACACTATCAGACCAATTTAAAAAAAGAAACCAAAACATGTAACACTATGAAGTTGAGAAGCATTCGAATTAGAAATACCCCTCAACGTAGTGAAGAAGACTTACACCATCTCTTCAAACACTTTGACCCTCTCACACCCCTCCGGAGGCTCCCGTTTGAACATGTAGCTGTTGTTGGGTTTGGGAGAGGTGGCAAACTTGGGAAGGGGAGAGCTGCAGCCGCTGTCTGAAAACAGAATGGAACATATAAGCAGGTCAGTGTGGTGATCTTATGTTCCTATAAAGGAACGTGTGTTAGAGATCTGTTGTCTATAAAAGACAATGAGATGATTAATTTAATACGGCACAGTACTAATACAGCGTGAGCCATTTATCATTAAGCAAATCCTGATCAATGGACTCCTGAACAGAGGATGTGAGCGGAGCATGCCCAATTTGATTGGAACGTGTGGCAAGATTCCCAAAGGCTGGAGCGTCGGCCTTCTCGCCCGCTCCAATTTCGCCCCAGTAGAGATCACTTCAGGAGCTCAGGGCATGCCCGCCCCAGCATGCATTTGTAGTCTACTTGTGTGCTGCTAATAGCCACTTGCTTTAGCTACTGTTATGGAGTTCACTAAATATTTTCATAAAGAAACTGATAAAACACACAGGTACTAAATCAAGGTGACTTATGAGGACCAATAGCAAGACAGGGAGTGTGGTGATATAGTGTCCTTAACGATTGTGGAATCTGAAAAGACACTTATCCCAAAAGTATGATGGTGTACTTACTACGTGCACATGCTAAAAGAAAGGAATGAGGTGGGTAGATAACTATGTGCGTCATTATGGAAAGTATTTATGAACTAAAAATCAGATCTCTTAAACGTTTCGTTCATTTTTGTTCTATTATCTATACAATAGGCCATCATTGATTTTGGCCCAATAGGCCTGGCATATTCCAACGTTCAAGGAGCTTTCCGTTTTGATTGGGTTATTTTGCCTAAAAACTTTTAGGCCTACTTATAAAAATAAATAAAAAAACAACTCTGCATCTCTGCCCAGCCTGGCAAGTGGCCTAAAGGGTGTTTAGCATCCCCAGTGGCTCTGCAAGTGTGGAGAGGATATTCTCCACTGCTGTCTGTCTCTCCAGGCACCATCACATGAGCCTGAACCCACAGACTGGCCAAACTCCTGTTTCTAAAAATGTATTCAAAGGCACTAACAAGTAATTTTTCATTGAATTTGTATTTAATTCAAAGCCTAAATGCGCAATTTATAGACTATAATGATTTAATACAACGAAATGTTGTTTAAATGCTGCTCGCTTTATGTCCCTACCAGCCTATTGTGTCAAATTCGCAAATGCTTCACAATGTACTTCTTTGTAGGCTGTAGCRGTGAAATAATATAGCCTAAATAATTTGTTCCTTCTTAGGCTCCCTGTCTGGCTCCTGGTCTATTTAGAGTGTTTATATGCTGTTTAACATTCAAATCCTTATGGTTTGGTTTCAATACTTAAAAACCAATTGGTAGGTCCAGTTATTCACAAAAATAGATGGGTGTTGGTTAAATTGTGATTTTGATGAATGAGGTGAATTTGGAGCTGGATTTTTTTTCCTGTGAGCGTAGAGCGTTTTTTTTTGCGGAGCAGTAGGAAAGGACATGAGGCGGTGAGCGGGATTTCCAATCGCTCAACTATGTTCCTGAGACATGCAATGGCTGGAGACTGTTGAATGTGTGCATTGAACTACAGTAATAGATCATGCAAGTCAGAAAATACATCTGAATGGAGTACCTTTGTCAAGCTCTTCTGTAGAGCAGGGGCTGCCTTCTGGGGACTGGAGGGGGTCAGGGGTGAAGGGGCAGGGGCTGGAACCGCCACTAGAGGGGGCCTGGGTGTCCGTGTCACGTGTGTCACCGCCATTGCCGTAGCGATGAGGCTGAAACGGGGCGCGGCGGCCGTCCAACACGTCCAAAGCCTGAGAGGTCAGAGGTGGAGATGGAGGGAAGGATGAAGGGATGCGAGGAGTGCAAGAACTACAGCAGGGCACTATATAATTCCCAGTTGTTATTGATCATCATACATAAGTCAATTCAATGCATTCAGTTAATTTCAGTATTATCACACTGCGTGTAAACTCCAGTATGTGTGGATGTATTTGAATGACAAGCAGAAAAGAAAATCCCAGAGCAGATGATAAGCATGATACAGTATGAAAATGTTCAGAGCCCTTCTGCTTGTGCTGTAGGTAGCAGCTGATTCTGAGCAGAGAAGCTTGCTGCGCTGCAGGTTCGTAAAATATGTGTGTGTGTGTGTGTGAGGTTGGCGTGCGTGGGCACCATGTACACGCTTCAGGGAGACCCATTTCGACTAATCCTGTCAAGGTTTTACTGCCCTAATTCACACACAATTTACGGAGCTCTACTCAACTCTCAGCAATTTATTAGGAGTTGGCTTGTGTGTGTGTGTGTGTGTGGTGGTGTGTGTGTGTGTGTGTGTGTGTGTGCGTGTGTGTGTTGTGTAGGTGTGTGTGTGTGTGTGTGTGTTTCCACCTGTAATTCCCTGCTTCCAGTCCTCTCTGATGAACCACATTCTCCAGCTCGTGGTTGATGCCCTCCAGCTGCCCTTGGCACTCTCGATATGAGGGACTTTGGGCACTGGGATGTTCGACAGGCTGTGGAAACCACCTTATTCTGGAAAACATGGCAACCAAGGGTCGTGTGGTAGAAATGTTTATGTAGCTTTTCCTATGATCATTTTAAACAGACACTCGTCCAATTGTATGCTCTCCCAGTTATTTCTAGTGTATGATATTTGCTATGGAAGTTGATTTACGTTACAAAAGTGAGGTCAAACAAAATATAGGCTGTGATGATCTACCACAGGTGAAAGTCATACCATGTCAAAGTTAGTTTTATGTTTTTCCCATTTGGCTTTGCTTTTACAGTTTGCTCAGGATCCATTAATGAATGAACCACAAACACAGAGAGTACTGGGAACTGGGCATGCCCAGACATGTCTCCTCCTCTTCCTCTTTTTCATCTGTCTGGTCAGAATAGGGACTCGTGAACTAGAGCTCTTTAAATCAAATATATATATATATTTTAAGTGGTCTGACCACATTCATATGACGGGAAACATGCCTGAACAATTGCCTGAATTGTGACTGAACAATTCTGCACTACAGCAAAGCCACATTGTTGTTTTGGAAACACATGTTGCCTGAAGCAGAAACAGCCTGGCCAGGCTACCAAAACCCTAGTCTATACATTTACAATCAAGTATTATCCATAATAAGTACTGCATTTATTTAAGGTTGTACATGGTACAGTGACACTCCCACTGTGAATACAGCATTGGGGCAGACACCATACTAGTTCCATGCTACCATGCCCTGTGATCTGGGTGGCAGACACAGGGAGGCAGCAGTAGGGTATAACTCACCTGGAGATGGCATGTGGTGCTGGTGTGTAGTCCCAGCTGCTGATCTCTGTCTTTGCTCTGGCGGCTGACCTGTTTACTGCGCTGGAGCTGCAGCCTGAGTTTAGCAATCTGCTGGAGAAAGACAGGGGGTTTACCTCAGAGAAAATMAATGGTTCTCAATGGACATTCAAGGTAGCCTGGTGGTTACATACTGCATGTGCTGTGTAGCCAACACTTCTGTTGTTTCATGCCATACATGGCAGAGAGGAGTTGGCTAAAGCACAAATAGACTGGACCACCAGGCTATATTTGAGGTATAATTCAATAGAATATGCACTTAGAAAAGGTACAAAGCAATACATAAGGGATAATCAACGAGGAGCAATGCGTTCAATGGAAAATTATGCACGATGTGGAAGTTGTGCCACGAGCTTCCTCGGATTTCCATTGTTTTTTGTTGTTTTCCTCAGAACAGCATTTCTCCAGCATTCAGAGTGATTTGTCCACAGATTCAGAATGAATTTGAAAAAAATCTGTAAAGAGAGGGCTTTTATGGATATAGCTACGATCAAACATAAGTGAAGTCAAAAGGTTATTATGTTTCTGTACTGGTTATATAATCATAACATAATCAGTTGTATAATGCAGACTAAGGCGAGGTCTTTTAATGCTGATCTTATAATCCTGGCTATACAGTACACAGAAAGAGTATGTCTACTCTATAGGATGTACTGCCCTGCAAGTCATCGATATAGGTTATTATAAAGTCATCGATATAGGTTATTACATCCATAGAGGATATTTTACAACAGTTCCATGTCATCCATATAGGTTATTATAGTACAGTACCATGTCATCCATAGAGGTTCTTTTTAAACAGTACCATGTCATCCATAGAGGTTATTTTTAAACAGTACCATGTCATCCATAGAGGTTATTTTTGAACAGTACCATGTCATCCATAGAGGTTCTTTTTTATAAACAGTGACCATAGTCATCCATTAGAGTTAGTTTTTAACAGTACCATGTCATCCATTTGAGGCTTATTTGAAACAGTACCATGTCATCCATAGAGGTTCTTTTTGAACATACCATGTCATGCCATAGAGGTTATTTTGAACAGTTACCATGTCATCCATTAGAGGTTATTTTTGAACAAGTACCATGTTCATCCTTAGGTTATTTATGATACAGTACCATGTCATCCATAGAGGTTCTTTTTAACATACCATGTCATCCATAGAGGTTCTATTTAACAGTACCATGTCATCCATAGAGTTATTTTTGAACTGACCATCGTCATCCCATTAGAGGTTATTTTTGAACAGTACACATGTCATCCATAGAGTTCTTTTTTAAACAGTACCATGTCATCCATAGAGGTTCTTTTTGAACAGTACCATGTCATCCACAGTGGTTATTTTTGAACAGTACCATGTCATCCACAGTGGTTATTATAGAAGGGTACAGTGTGGTTTGTCTGGATTGACTTGCTTTGAGAGTACAGAATAGGAGGCAATGGTGCCAAGGCAATCCATATGAGGTTTCTGAAGATGAGGACAAACAGGGCAGTGTAAAGCTCAGTGTATTAAAGGGCTGGACCTCAGAATATGATATTATCACGATACTTAGGTGAGCGATACGATATGTATTGCGATTCTATATGTATCATGATTCTATATGTATTGCGATTGGATACTGCGGTTTTATTGCGATGGGGAAAAAATGAAAAATTGGTTCCAAACATGTTGCTCACTATATGTCTGCTGCAGACGGATAAGAGAAAACCATGACAAAATTAGTTTTGGAGGTAAAAGTGCTCAAAACATGTTGGCTCATCATTAAAAACAATTAAAATGATGAAGAACTTGCTATAGGATGATAAATACCAGAGTTTTGGCGCAGGAACACCTGACTAGCGCTAGCTAACGCTATCTTGTATTTTTMWTTTTTTTTWATCAATACTTTGAGTCAACGGTATCGATATAAAATCGACAAAAACAATATTGCGATACTCTACTGCCTTGAAACTCAACTGTGGACCTGGAAACCAGTTCCACTGCGTTTTCTCRCCCCTCTAATGAGGGACTGATTTAGACCTGGCACATCAGATGGGTGCAATTCATTATCAGGTAGAACAGAAAAATCCAGACCTTGTAGGGTAAGATTTTAATAGCCCTTCTTACTGTATTGATTCCCTCTCCCCCCATCTCTACTGTATAGTACCACTCACCGTTGGGTGGGAAGATTTGTCCTTTGGCTATATATGACTGGGTCAGCTAAAATATATATGTAAGACTACATGTCAAATCCAAATGTACCTATTGCTACTTTTATATGCTACAACGGGCGACTTAGATAAACTTAGATTATTAGTATCTTTAGAAACATGTACTATATGTTGCTATATGTTACTACATGTACATACAGTACAGTAGCATATCATCATAATCATGTCAAGAACAAAAAGAAACATCTCAACATAGTGAGAGAACATTCCATCCATTTAGTGTTTATCGCTCATCTAACAACAGGCCTATCTTATGTAAGTCAGTCCACTTCAAAASCCTCAATACKARTGTTTTGCTGATTTGCTCTTGAGCAAAACCCAGCAGACTGTAACACGCTAATATATGTGTTGTTTGCAGGAGGACTAGGCCTTTATGGAGATAGATAAGGCTCATCCTTGTCACTAGAGTATCAACAGGGCCAAGCTGAGAGAGGAATGATATGGCTGTTACACCCTGCAGACAAGTTCAGTGCCTGCTTCCCCTCTCAAAACAACCAGCCCCAACGAGATGCGACGGACTAGACTACAGAGGGAAAGGAAGGTTAAATAAAGACTGTGGTCTGGAAGAGCTAGAGAACTAATAACTCAATGTGGTCTCCAACTAGCCACTAACTCAGCCAGGCTACGCGCACGGAAACCAACCTTCAGGAGAATAATATTTAACTGAACCTCATATCCTGACAAATAAAACACATCTCAAGTAATGGCTGAACCTCAAAGCCCTGACAAAAACTTGTTGGAAGTATATTTGATTATGCACATACAGTGCAGCTCCAATAATGTCAACACTACAACTCTTGCTGGATGTTTTGTGACAGACCAGCTATTCTGGTCTAACATTAAACTCCTCAGAGAGTTATGGTGTTGAAATCGGTTACAGTATTCGATTACAAATAATAGGATAGCGCTCCTTACAGTTGTTTTGGCTAGGGACATAGGTCATGCAGAGAGTGTGTAGGCTAGGCTATATATGCTAGGAAGGTTGAGTGTGGCACCTACCTCTTTCAGATGGTCTGCACTACCCCAGGAGGCTGACCGCTGGTGTGGGCTTCCCTGCTCCCCTCCTCCCTCCTCTATCCACAGACCAGGAGTCTGAAACACACACACACACACACACACACACACACACACACACACACACACACACACA
>NC_036874.1:10150561-10226756 GCF_002910315.2 Salvelinus sp. IW2-2015 | reverse complement strand
ACAACAACACACACACACACACACACACCACACCCGACACACACACACACACACACACACACACACACACACACACACACACACACACACACATAATAAAATATGCATATTCTTAAGCAGTGGATAAACAAATACACCCACATCAATCCCCATCCTTTGTATGGAATTCAGGACTGAGAGACAAGACTCCGGAATTCACTGAGATGAACAGACAAGAGAGAGGTGGGTGAAATCAATCATCACCCCTGTGCCTTCGCCAGAGATGCACACATCTGGAATCAATCAAATTAGTCAAAATTGTCTTTGCGGGATAAAGAAGGATGCAGGCACAAAAACAGTAATAATATGTGTGATAGCTACTACTTAAAGTTGTATTCTCACAAGTAACATCTCAACATAGTGAGAGAACATTCCATCCATTTAGTGTTTATCGCTCATCTAACAACAGGCCTATCTTATGTAAGTCAGTCCACTTCAAAAGCCTCAATACAACTGTTTTGCTGTGTTGCTCTTGAGCAAAAGCCAGCAGACTGTAACACGCTTATATATGGGTTGTTTGCAGGAGGACTAGGCCTTTATGGAGTTAGATAAGGTTTATCCTTGTCACTAGAGTATCAACAGGGCCAAGCTGAGAGGGAAATGATATGGCTGTTACACCCTGCAGACAAGTTCAGTGCCTGCTCCCCCTCTCAAAACAACCAGGCCCAACGAGATGCGACAGACTAGACTACAGAGGGAAAGGAAGGTTAAATAAAGACTGTGGTCTGGAAGAGCTAGAGAACTAATAGCTCAATGTGGTCTCCAACTAGCCACTAATTCAGCCAGGCTACGCGCAAGGAAACCGACCTTCTGGAGAATAATATTTAACTGAACCTCGTATCCTGACAAATAAAACACATTTCAAGTAATGGCTGAACCTCAAAGCCCTGACAAAAACTTGTTGGAAGTATAGTTGACTATGCACATACAGCGCAGATCCAATAATGTCAACAATACAACTCTCGCTGGATGTTTTGGGACAGACCAGCTATTCTGGTCTAACGTTTAACTCCTCAGAGAGTTATGGTGTTGACATTGGTTACAGTATTGGATTACAAATAATAGGATAGCGCTCCGTACAGTTGTTTTGGCTAGGGACATAGGTCATGCAGAGAGTGTGTAGGCTAGGCTATATATGCTAGGAAGGTTGAGTGGGCACCTACCTCTTTCAGATGGTCTGCACTACCCCAGGAGGCTGACCGCTGGTGTGGGCTTCCCTGCTCCCCTCCAGCCTCCTCTATCCACAGACCAGGTGTCTGAATCACACACACACACACACACACACACACACACACACACACACATATATATATATATATATATATATATAAATATGCATAGTCTAAGCAGTGGATAAACAAATACACCCACATCAGTCCCCATCATTTGTATGGAATTCAGGAAGACTGAGAGACAAGAGAGGTGGGTGACAGCAATCATCACCCCTGTGCCTTCGCCAGAGATGCACACATCTGGAATCAATCAAATTAGTCAAAAATTGTCTTTGCGGGATAAAGAAGGATGCAGGCACAAAACAGTAATAATATGTGTGATAGCTACTACTTAAAGTTGTATTCTCACAGTTTTAAATGACAATCCACATTAGGACAGATTGCCAAAGGCTACTTTGTGGTTGGTGACTGACATACTACATACTAACTACTAGCTGGTAAGTCTGTGGGAAATGTCTGCTCTTTCTCCACTACAGCAAATAGAGAAAAGTGCTCTAGTGTCTACAAGAATGCAACCTTTACATAAATAACGAAACGGTTAACTTATGTAAAATACATGCAAAAAGAGACAGGATGTTTCAAAAGCATGTTTGCAACCATGATGCACTTCCCCTCGATTATGCATATCAACAGTGACATTGGTCCTCCAAGGAGTCGTGGTCAGTACAGTAGAGTGAAGCATCTTAAATGTCAATGTCCTCGTACTGCCTTACGTTTGACCCTTGTCGAAAAACAAAACATCCTCTATAACGCACAACGTTACACAAAAGACCCACTCTATGATATGCAATATGAAGAACACTAGTGATGCATTATGGCTACTGGCACATTGCTCTTCAGAAAGGACAAACGGTTTAAACGGGTGCTTGTGCGCCAATAAAGAGGCCTCTATGCTGGATGGCAGATGTGCTAGCGTTTAGAGTAACATGTTGAACATGGCTATGGTATTGCTGTGGTGTTTGATGCTAGAGCCAAACATTGAGGGCTGAATGAACAGTGAAAGGAACGTTTCCAATGCTAAGTGCAAACTTTGCAAAAAGTTATATTGAGATGTTAAGTAATATGGGTATTATTAACTTGTAGCCTAGTTCTCCAGTACTACTAAAGCCTACCGTTCAGCAAATAGTTTGAAGGGTACAAGAACATAGCAATGCTTACACCATTGGCTACTTATCTCCATCATCATTGTAATAACAATTTAAATGTTTATTTTTTATAACAAATGAAGTGTCTGTTCACAGAGCTCCCAGCTTTGTTTACCTCAAGACTCTTTTATCGACTTAGTTTTTGCACTTCCTGGCCTGTCTTGTGTGTTTTGTGGGGTTGTTTGCCAGGTGTCGTGCCAGATAATGCTCTGGTGAGATAAAGGTAGGGTACTTTACTTTCCCATAGTCTACAGCTCATGTTAAATGACTCTCACCCCACTTAAAATCCTATTTGATTTCCCAGCAGGGATACTGAACGTCAATGGATTTACAATGGAATTGAAGTTGGTTTGTTTAGTTTACATGCGGAGGTAAGAGTATAGAATGCCACAGCTATAATTTGGTCTGATTTGAGTTGATGAGGGTATTACATTCTGGTTCTGTGACCTTGTAGGTCTTCTCATCTACAGATATCTTGCACGTTTGAGAATAGATAAAACGCTCATTATGGATTCAAGCTTCTTGAAGAACAAGGAAAGAGCAGTAGTGCATAACTGCTGACTTTAAACGACTCATAAGTAAAACATGCCGAGTTGATAGTCATCGATAATAGACTGTCCACATCCTGCCTGTGTAACACAATTCTAAAAACGAAGATTAAGACAGCCTTTAGTCTGGTGTGTGTGTGCACACACCAGACTAAATCAATACATTCTGTCTGTCTGTGTGTGCTTGTGGGTATGCCTGTGTGTGTGTGTGTGTGTGTGTGTGTGTCTGTTTAATCTTCATACAAACATTCTCTGTGTTCTGTAACCACAGGGTCTAGAGCAGACAGATCTATCCCGGAACAGTGATTAGCATATGTATGGCCCTCCGCTCCTCACTCCCACACAAAGGCAGACGGGCCAGCCACAAGGGCCAGGTGGTAAGCAGTGGGATTCCTCTCCTAGCCCCAACCATCGCCTGAGGGACAGGTGCAAACAACTTCACCTCCACAGAGAGCTACATTACAGCTCTGAAAAGAGCCTGTCTCTAGATTGTGTGCTACAACAAAGACTTTTTGTCCCAGGTTTTTTGCTGATGCAGTTTTACAGGCGATTTGGGGTATTGGGAGATCTTGTTAACAGGAAGTAGCTAGTCTGTGACTGTACTTGGGGAGTTTGTGCTTTTCCTAATCGAAGTGGTTTAAGTGAAGCAGTCCWCACCATCATTAGGGGAACGTTGATTCTATATGTAGCTACTTGAACCTGGAGGCCCACTCACCACTTCCAAAGACTAAACAAAGAGCCCCAAGGTGAATGAAGGGTTAAAGGATGAAGCCATGTAAATGAGGCTGGGAGGCGCTCATTCAGCCACATGAAAGGATTCTATTAGGATGGACAGCGCGGCCATGGTCAATGGCCCTGCAATCATCATACATATTCAATATGGGTTCATAACCACAAAAATCTGCCCATTCTCAAACTGCATTGAACGATCAATCACATTGACCAGAATAGTCAGTGATGACGTGTGGGCTGCTACCCAGGAAAATTGTAGTCAAAATAAACCCAGTATGTGTTTTTCTGAATATAAATTTTATTTAGAAAACATATGCTTTTAAATAAATGATTATGATGTGCATCATTAGCTTTTAGGGGTCCTTTGGCCTACAGTTACCTGTGTGGCTTTGTCTTTCATGCAGGAAGGGTAGGGTCCYTGGGAGTCACGAGGCCACTGGCCTGTGAGGTACGGCCCCATAATGGCGTCCAGGGAAGATGTCCGCCGGATAGCACTGGAGCTACGCACCTGCTGTTTGGACCTCTCTCCTACAGGAGCGAGGGGAGAGCAAGGGTCAGGATAGGACACACCCACACTGTCATACTGAACAATTGGCCCGGAACGTCTTGTTGTTTTCCATAAACGGCTCTATTGCTAACCTTATTGACTATCAGTGCTCTACAGTGATATATACTAGGCCTAACTAATCTGGCTGTGTTGAAGCTCGGTCTGATGTCATGGGAGCTGCCTTCTCTCAGCCAAAGTAGTTAAACACACACCACCCACATAAGAACTCATTAACAACCACACCACAATTAACAGCAATATGGCCTGCATTCACTCAACATTCCTCCTGCAGTAACCCAAACACAGAAATTTGCTGTTTTTCTAAAGCAGGGAGACATGAAAGAGGAAATGGGTGAACGCATAGGCTAGTAAGCAGTATTATGCTTTGTGATTGTTGAAAGTCAATGAGAGCTCCTTGCTTTCCATATCAAAGAGCTTCTGAGGGGGTGAAGGAGGTGACCAGGGTACACATTCTTCATTCAGTCTGTTCCTTGTCTAAGTGTATATGCAGTGTTCCTTTTCGATACCACTACACACCACCTGGGCTCTAGGGCCTAGATGATCAGCCAAGTCTGAGCATATCAACCAAAATATGTTGGCTAAGTAAGTAAACCCAATGACTTAGGGTAAACTATCTGAGGAAAAGGGAGTGGATTTCCATCAATATTGTTGTAGCCAAAGTTCTCCAAACACAGCATGAAAATTTAGCCCGAGTGATTTTCCACTGTCTCTCCACTTTGCTAAATTTAGGCTCTCAAGAGCAAAATAAAGTCAGATCATTTCCTGGCTTTTAGTATGCATACGGTCCCTTTCACAATTTTCTAATCAACCTTTTCAAAAATAGTGCACTTTCTCCCAAAGTTGACAGATTTTGGGCTGGGTTCTAGGTTTAACAACAAGCTTGTTTTCCAATTTACTCTTACTCTGCAGTTTGGGGACGTGRGACAATGAGGCAGGCCATTTCAGCACAGCTGGCACTTTGACAGGGAGGGGGAGTTTCTTTGTTGAGACCATTGGGAAGGCCTGGTGTGGGGCTGATGTCATAGTGTGAACCTAAAAGAATATAGTAGGTGGAATGTCACCCTTTTCCATTGCCTTCACCCTGACCCGTTGTCCTTGCGACCCTTTCCCCACCACCTAGCTCAGATGAGATGGGTGATGCGAATGAACACGCTGACTGACTGAAAGGAAGATGTCCACTAATTAACTTCTCCAATGTTCCAATCACAAAGCTGCATGGCTGACAAGGACACAATGTATTGTCCACTTGAATGTTTAACCTTAATTTGTCAGATGCCTCGAAAGATAAAACCACAAATTCATTTCAGTGTGTTTGCTGCAAAATAGCTGCAATTCTGAGGAAACGGTCAAATAAAATAGCTCCATATTTCCGTTTGACAATGAAAGATGAACAATACATCTACATATTTCCATTTCCATCCCTGTGCACTTCCCAGTGGTATCCCAATTCCATTGTCGCAATGCAATGCACCTCCTACCCCTAGCTAGCAGATGACATCACATGAAACAAACTAGCCTTGTTCGACTGGGAGGTCACTGCCATCCAACAGCGGGTCTCCATCACAACGTATGTGACTGGACACGGCTCAGGTTGAAGGTCATCTCATTCTGAGGACCAGGGAATGCAAGGCACGTCATGTCATTTTCCCAAACATTGAGTTACCAAACCCACAATAACCGCAATGCAGCTCAAAGACAAGGAGGCTGCCATCTTGGGAAAGGTAAGGCGGACGCCATTATACTCCACTGATGTAGGAGGGCGTCAAGACAGCTGGAGCGTCATGGCTGTCACTGGTTAAACCATGGTGATTCATGACCTGCCCTCGTAAAGTGCAGAAGGTCATTGTAGTAAAAATACTTGGTTGCGTATTGAGTACAACATTGTCCTGGATGCAGATTTGGAGTCACACAGCAGGTTCGACGCAGTCTCCAAGCTGTGACAGAAAAGCTAACTGTATTCAGAGATTTCGCCTTCACAAAGGCAAGCAGACATTAACTGGATGCTTTGTGTGTCTTGCATTTTACTGCTGTGAAATACACCTATTCCAGAAGTTTTTTGTTGGGGAGATAAATATAATCAGTCTCAATACCCGCGGCAACATCAATATTTGACAGGAGAGCCTGTCTCAGAAACAGGATTTAGAGTGTTCTAGTCTCCCATCTCCCCCTTCAGTCCACCCTCCTGAAAGGAATAACGGCTCAGGCTGAACCAATAAGGGACATGAAATGTCACACCACTCACTTCCATTCTCCATAACATAGGGCTCACAATATGTTCCCGATGTGTACAATACAGTACAGTTGAAAGGGAGTAGGTCATACACCTGTAACCTGACTGTTTGTTCAACAACGATTCTCAGGGTCTATGGCCCCTTTACAACCCTTCAGCATGTCTTGCTGCCAATGCTCTCCTCCACTTTTCTGTCAATAGTCCAGAAGCAGCAGGCGTGTAAGAGGAGAGGACACTATAAGCTTCCTTATTAGTGATGTGATGTACTGTAGTAGGCCTTCATATGGGCCTACTTCCCCTTTTGTGTAACTCTGGGGCCATATATTCAATCAAAACCCAATATGCTAGTGAGTTTGTTAACAAATGATTGATTATATGAATCCTAAATCAGAAAAAAGACAAATCATGTGTTTGACTTACCTTAGAAACCTAGGGCCCTTTTCCATGTCAAGGTGACTGAATAGGGCCCAGTCAGTCTCATTAATCCATCAATATTTAAAAAATGTATTAGGCTATAAAATGCATAGCAAACACTGTATAACAGGAATACAAAAGGCCTGCAATCTCTTGACCATCACCAAGAGCAAGCAAAATGGTGCATTTATCCTGAATACATCTATATTGTAGCATGTGGTAGCTGGGTAATATAAAAATATTTTACCTCTACAAACGGGTGAGTTTGGACRCCGGTCAGGTGAGTGCGAGACCCTATTTTCAGGAGACAGTCTCTGTCTCGTGGCGCCAGTGCAATTTACTCCAAGATTCAGTGTCGCACTTGGGGGAGATGACCCGCGGCTATTTGTCGGTCCATTGTTGCCTCCAACCGAGAGAGGCAGAGAGCGTGTCGGGCTGCTCTGGCCCCCGCGTAMGAGCTGGTAGGGCACGGTAGCACGGATGGGGTGCAAACGGCAGCTGTTGGAWAAACTGGGGGACCCTGCATTGCTACGTCTGACTGTGGACTGTTGTTGAAGCGAGTTGGTGGGAACTGACATTCTGCTGCTTCGTATCACTTTCAGGGAAAAAATCGCCAAGATATCCGCTTCTGGAAAACAGAGGATAAACTTCCTTTAATTTTAGCTCGTATGCTGCTCGAGCTCATTTTGCAGCAATCTCGCAGTTATCTTGCATCTTGAAAAGGCGAATTCTACTGCAATAACTTACCTGAAGAACACTAAAACAAGTCTTCTTTGTGCATGTTTGTCGATAACTTTAAATATATGTTGTTTTACAAACTTAATTTATACAGTTAGCTAAACATATTCCCTAATATTTGGCGATTCCCTACCGTCCCCATGTCCACTGTAAATGACAGTTGTATCCGCAAGACTACTGGCTGATAAACCTGGGCGGGCTGCACTCTTTAATTCTGATCKTGTGGTTGGACAGCTAAATTATACAGTAACATTACTCATTGGTCCAATGTTGTCTATCGACTGTACTTTCAGCCAATAACTTCATCGATGTATTATAAGGATTGGACCAATTTCTTTCTCAAAACCTTCGTTTTAAAAATGTACTTTACAATATTTGTGTAATTACCTGTACAATTAAATACATAATGTGTGATGTAATGACATTAATTCATATGTACGAAATGTTGTTGGACAAACCTGATTCTAGGACAGACACGATTTGATGAAATATGATCCTCAGTTTTTAAACCAAATTTGCATAGTCCCAGGACTAAGCTATATGTATATACGTATTTATTTAACCAGGCAAGTTAAAGTATACCCGCTATATAATTACTGGGTAGTCATTGTGTATATTATTTCCTTTAGACAACTTTAAATATGAGACAAAACGGTAACGGTTGCATCATACATGATCGAGAACACCAAAGATTTAGGCCTAAAGTTATAATTAAAAGGGCATACATTTTCACCAAAGATTGAAGCAATTCGTTACTATGATTCCGTTTTCAAAAGGCAAATGCAAAAACTATTTTTGGAGACTTGAGTTCAAGTAACTTTTTATTCAGAACGGTACACGCCTACCAAATGTGTGAACCCCACTCCATTATGGTTCACAAAAGGGTACGCCATAAAATATCCGACGCTGAGACCGTGGTGAAAAACAGAATACAGTAGCTCGCATGCCCCCTCCCTACCCCATGACCAAGTTAATTAGCCAGCTCGGGTGCAGGCCCCTCTCACTTACAATGGTTCCCCGAGTCGAAGCAGTAGTCTATTGGGGGGGCGGCAGAGAAAGAAAAACACATTTACAATGCATCTTACACATCGCCGTCCCTGTGGAGTCTGGACACCCATCCCGGATTGATATGTGTATGCATATTTAGTGCGCGATTTTGTCCAGGGGAGAGAGAACCGAGGGCCTTCTCGCGCTCCAGCTCTCGCCCTCTTTGAGTCAATGGTGTTCCGTGGTGTTCCAGCAGCTGAAGTTCTTTATGAAGAGAACAATCTGGAGGGTCTTGTCGGAGTGCCGAGCAGCTGCTGTTTTTTTTCTCTGCCTCTTTTCACAAGATACAGGCCTGGAGTGAGGAGGTGAATACACAGACAACTTCCCCCCTCCCTGCCCCTGCACTGTAAACCCTGACATACAATGTGAAATGAAGAGTGGCACAGGCCAGGGTAACCAGAAGAGAAAGCATTGTCAATTTGTTCTCTTTCTGTTGCCTGGGGTAACTAACTTCCTTATTTCATCACTTTTGTCAATGTTTTTCAAGATATCTCAGTCTGATTGTGACCCAGAAAGAAAGCTTGAAAAAATTTAAGTCTTAAAACATAGCTACAATATATTGACACACAATCACATCCTTTACCTGCTGGCTTATTTGAGGCATAGGGGAAATGAAGGCTATATGCTAATGATAGGATAGGGGAAATGAAGGCTATATGCTAATGATAGGAATTAAAGGATCATCCTGATTCAGGTTTGGTTAAAGGAGGCCGTTTATAACACAACCTTTATAATATATCCCTTTAAGGATCTCCTTAATATCATTAGTAAGCATCAAGTCACAATCCTTCAAGACATTCATTGATTCATCAGTAACACATCTAGCCTCTTTTACCATATGATTATGAAAAGATGTTAAGTTTTTATTCAACTCAAGCTATCACCCAGTGTTAACACTATTCAAGCAGCCTGTCCAGAACAGTACCCAGCAACCTGGCTTAGTCTGGGGTGTGTCGACTGGTAGGTGCCGTAGTGAAGTCAGAGTGCACAGGCAGGTTTTAGGCTGGTGGTTAGGCTATGGACCCTACCAGAGGCCCCTCTAGTGGCTGTCTGAAGGCACCAGGTTTCCTGTGGTGTCCAGCTGCATGCACTTACAGGTGCAGGCCGACACTGGACACTCTGTATGGTCCCTATGGGGAACAGAGAGGACAACCAAAGGTTAATCAATGAACAAACATTTAAAAAATGCACAAACCACCGAAAGTGTGAAACTTTTCACAAAGCTACCAAATCACATGCGCCGGTGTAGACCTTACCGTGAAATAGTTAGTTACAAGCCCTTAAACAACAATGCAGTTCAGAAAATATTTACTAAATAAACTAAAGTAAAACAAATATAAAATAAAAAAGTAACAATAAAATAACGAGGCTATATACAGGGGGTACCGGTACCGAGTCAATGTGCGGGGGTACAGGTTAGTCGAGGTAATTTGTACATGTAGATAGGGGTAAAGTGGCTATGCATAGATAATAAACAGCGAGTAGCAGCAGTGTAAAAACAAAAAGGGGGGTTAATGTAAATAGTCCAGGTGGCTATTTGATTAATTGTTCAGCAGTCTTATGGCTTGGATGTAGAAGCTGTTAAGGAGCCTTTTGGGACTAGATTTGACGCTCTGGTACCGCTTGCCGTGCGGTAGCAGAGAGAACAGTCTATGACTTGGGTGACTGGAGTCTTTGACAATTTTTGGGGCCTTCCTTTGACACGCCTATTATATGGGTTCTGGAAGCTTGGCCCCAGTGATGTACTGGGCTGTACGCACTACCCTCTGTAGCGCTTACGGTCAGATGCCGAGCAGTTGCCATACCAGGCGGTGATGCAACCGATCATGATGCTCTCAATGGTGCAGCTGTAGGATCATGAGGATCTGGGGACCCAGATCGTTTCAGTCTCCTGAGGGGGAAAAGGTGTTGTCGTGCCCTCTTCATGACTGTCTTGGTGTGTTTGGACCATGATAGTTTGTTGGTGATGTGGACACCAAGGAACTTGAACCTCTCGACCAGCTCCACTAGAGCCCCGTCGATGTTAATTGGGGCCTGTTCAGCCCCCCTTTCTTGTAGTCCACGATCAGCTCCTTTGTCATGCTCACATTGAGGAGAGGTTGTTGTCCTGGCACCACACTGCCAGGACATTTTACAAGACCTATGATGCATTCTGTTGACAAAACATTTTCTGTATCAGAGTAGTTATCTGAACGTTCCGGTAATGTTCTTACCTAAACCAGCTGAGTATGTGACCTGCGTGGCCGCCATGTCGGCAGTTGTGGCACCAGGTGAACCAGTTGTTGAACTGGGCCAGTTTGTTCTCTCTGGCCAGATCCACCTTCTCGTCTGACTTCCCCGTGCCTGGAAAAAACAACAGCGGTATGACTACACACATCTAATATAAACCATAAAATGCAAATGTTTTTTTCTTTTTATGTGCTTTGAGATTATTTTCTGTGATGAAAAGAGCTATACAGGTTAACTAAATTACTATTAATAATCTGGTTGATGTTTTATAAGCCAACTAAAGTACAGATCAGTATCTACAATCATTATCACATTAATGATCTGCTTTATTTATTTTCTTTGTGATTTGTATTAGTTAGTGATACAACAACATTGTATCACTAGCTAATATACTGTATGTATGCATTTCTCTCACTCAATTACCCTGAAGTGTGTGTATGCATTCCTATTTAAATAATAGGGTGTGTAATGAGGAAGTTAGACTGGCTGCAGAACTGTGACAGTAGGGTAAAGTTGAACTTTGACACTGATCCATGACCAGTTTTTCATTCTCTCCCCATAATGTTTATGGTTAGGATTAGGGGAAGGTAAACAGATCCTAGATCTGTGGCTACAGGCAACTTCCACCAGAGCCTATCTGTGGAATATACCATGTCCAGTACCTGGGCAGTTGGACACAGGCGTGCCCATGTTCATGAGGCAGAGGGCACACCGGGGGAGGGGCTTCCTGCAGCCAGGGCAGCTGGTGACCTTTGACTTGGTGGGCGAGCCGCTGACCCCGTACTGGCTGAAGCCGCGGCCCTGGTGGGGCATGGCCGAGCAGCTGTACGATATGGACTTCCCACAGAAGTTACAGCTCACAAACACCTGCAGCAGGCAACAACACAAAGGTCAAGTGTGATAAGGACTGGCAGGTTAAATTAGAGCWAGCAGAAGCCAACATGAATAGGTTATAGCATCGAGATATTGTTAAGATTATGAAGCTAGAGATTAATGTACGGGTCCAATACAGTGTATCATTATCTGGCTGACCAATAACAAATAAAAAACTAGCATCACTTATTAAGCAGGATAATCATATTCATTATTGTGTTTTAAATGTATGTAAAAACCTGCAAGCAAGTTGGTCACTCAGTCACATCCTCTATGTGAAGATTTATGAACAGCTAGACCAAAAGACAGAGACGTGAATAACTATGAACAACTGTCCCTCTCTTAGTGCAGTGTTCCCTTTCCCTTTCCTTGCCTGTGCCAGTGGTTTGGAGCTGGGGTCCAGCTTGCTCCTGTGGATGTCAAACTCAGCCCGTTTGTGCCAGAACCTCCATGCGTCCAGCAGGTTACGGTAGTTCTCGATCCAGCACTGGACACGCGGGTCCTTCACCACCTCCCCTGGGGAACCCTGGGAGGGAAGGACACTAGGTCATGAAGCTCCCCTTACAGTGACAAAGGTATTTGAGTTTGAAACAGAATGGAAGTGGGCTCCCGTTACTGTGTTAGTCTCACATCATCAGCATAGCTTCTATGATATTTGTATTGTCACTTTTACAGTTGTTTTTCGTTTTATCATTAAGCATTTGAACTCCAGCAAATCTTAAAGATTCAACAAATCTATAAGCCTGAATGTGGGAAAAACCTTGGATAAAAGATCCAACAATCGATCTTGAGCAAAACGTATCTAATTCTAGCCAACATGGGACAGGTGATCGTAGTATGAACCACAAGGTCAGTCAGCCCGTTGCCTCGACTACAACCGTTCTACGGTGTGATGTCGAGCTGTGCAAGACTATTCAGCCCCTGCTCTGACCATACCTTGAGCATGCAGAAGCTGGCGGTCTGGACGTCTCCGGTCCGGTCCACGTAGCTCTCCATCAGGTCCACTCCGTCTTTGGTCAGCCCCGTCAGCAGGATCCCCTCCAGGTTCCCCACCTCCTTCATCTCACTGGTCAGRTTCTCCATGTAGCGAGGCAGCTACATAACAACACACAGAGAAAATGAAACATTCCTTTCAATAGATAGAACCAGGTAATCGGTGAAAAAAAATATGATTATTATCTATTTAGTGTATGTTGTCGTGCGTTTGCTGGAGGAGGTCTTACCTGTGCGTCGTTTAGGAACATGCATGCAAAGGCCACTCGGTCCGTTACAGCCACACTACTCTCATACTAAGGAGGGAAACACAACAAGGTTTGTATGACTAAGTTGTACTTTTTTCTTACGTTGGAATCTTCAAACTACTATATCAAACACTGCCCTCTTCATGCTGCTGCTGATATTTAGGATTCATTTGTAGTTTCCCTGAAAACTCACTGAGGCCCCCTCGTGGTRCCTAGCCCCTTTTGACAATTCAGGTAATATAGCCCTTTGTACTTCAGCCTAACATGATAATGAATGTTATAAAGGATTGGATCATGCACATAAAAATCTGGCAACCCAGTTTATATCAATGGTTTACCGCCTTCCCTGCGTACCAGTACTCCGTCGTATGTGCCAGGCTCACTGGTGAGGAAGGCAAACATGACACACAGGTAGGGGTTCTTGAGRTGCAGCCTCAGAGAGCTGCACATCTCCCTCCACAGGGAACTCTTCTCGTCCGTGTAYCCTGACAACGCCATGGCAACCACGTTTAGGTTCAGGTCCCCTGCAAGGAAGGAAGGGTGGGGAAGATTGGTTTATTTCGCTTGGATAGCTTGGTTTATTAGTCTGGTTTATGAGCTTCCACTGTACACTATAGCCAAATCCTAARCTAATATTGGTGGGTATACTTTCTGACTGTATACTGCTTTTGTTTCGGGTGGTGAAATCCTAGCAGTATGTTATAGTACTTTTGCTGTGATGGAAGTGACACTTCAAGCAGCAAGAGCACAGTAGGGCAATGCATGTACTGTTAACACTCAATATCTAATTAGTCTCCCTGTCAGTCTGTGACCAGGCAGTAATTAGTAGCATACTTTATGCTGTGTACAGTACATACAGTGTATATTGCAAACAAGTTCTTGAGCCCTTACAAAGAATCTTCAAAAATGCATTACATAGCCCTGTCCCAGATGACTCCATGCCAGTACCTCTCTCAGCGGAGGCTCCCTTGTTGAGGATCTGGATGGCCCTACGGATGTCCAGGTTGAAGAGGGCCACGGCG
Organism: Salvelinus sp. IW2-2015; assembly: GCF_002910315.2. Lineage (NCBI taxonomy): Eukaryota > Metazoa > Chordata > Actinopteri > Salmoniformes > Salmonidae > Salvelinus > Salvelinus sp. IW2-2015. The sequence goes on along the minus strand of NC_036874.1, from coordinate 10,212,698 downwards.
GCCGCACGCTCCCACTCGCCCTCCCCCTCCAGGGAGCGCAGGAAGGGCTCCACGTTGATGTCGGGGCCTCGGTTTATCCAGCCGCACAGACGCAGGGCAAGGCTGCGCTCCTCGCTGTGGAACCTGGGGACATCCGTCTGGCGATCTGAGCCGCTCCAGCACCGTCTGTTCTCTGTAGTGCCTGGTGGAGTAGAGAGAAACAGATATACAAATGTTACTTCAGGGGCTTTTTTGCTCCAATTTGAAGAAGAACCTAGGGGAAACACTGAAAAAGAGTTGTATAACTTACAGTACCTATGTAGAATGTTACATAATACTGTCAAGGGTTCAGCCTGTATATTTAGCCTAGATATAGACCTAAAGATGATCTAGATCTTTAGGTTGCTTACCTGAGCTGGACTTGACTATGTTCTTGATGCCTGAATAGACCAGGGCCTGTTTGTTCCCCTGCTGTTTCTGCTCCATGTCTTCAGTGTACTGCTTCATGAGTGATACTTACATAGGAAATGGAACGCTGAGACATCATAAGAACCACAGTACAAACAGTGACATACAATATAGAAACTTAGTCTATGTACATTGTATCCAGTATGTCAGGTGTAAGAACAGAAAGACAAATGATAATTCAATGAATCACTACAGTGCAAGCAGAACGCCAGGCATGTCTCTCACACAAGGACAGTGTCTACTTAAAAATAAACAGAACAAAAAATGTAATAAACAGCACATGAATCATCACGCAAAGCTAGATATGTTTAGAAATTAGTAAGCACCAGTAATGTAATAAACCAGGGGTATTCAACTCTTACCCTACAAGGTCCAGAGCCTGATGGTTTTCTGTTCTACCTGATAATTAATCCTACCCACCTGGTGTCCCAGGTCTAAATCAGTCCTTGATTAGAGGGGAACAATGAAAAAAGACAGTGGAGCTGGCTTCGAGGTCCAGTTGAGATTGAGTGTAATTAAGCAATAAGGCCCAAGGAGGTGTGGTATATGGCCAATATACCGCGGCTAACGGTTGTTCTTATGCACAACGCAGAGTGCCTGGACACAGCCCTTAGCCGTGGTATATTGGCCATATATCACAAACCCCAGAGGAGCCTTATTGCTATTATAAACTGGTTACCAATGTAATTAGAGCAGTAAAACGAAATGTTGTCATAGCCGTGGTATTCGGTCTGATATACAATGGCCTTCAGCCTATAAGAATTCAGGGCTGAAACSACCCAGTTTATAATAAAGGATATAGAACAGAGTGTACCACAGGGACTTGAGCTGGGGGTCGTCCCCTCCGGCCAGCAAATGGTTCTTCCACACCTGGACCGTATCATGACCGTACCTGGACTGGGCCCTCTGCCTCATCTTAGTGGCTATGTCCTTCTCTACTGTACCCTCCCCTCCCACCCCCGCCTCCTCGGCACACTCATAGAGGTGRCTGCCGCAGGCCCACATGAGCGAAGTGGTGGAGCTCCAGGCTAAAGAGATACGTTCGAACACWGTGAAGTCYGTCATGGRGCGGTTGGCYGCCGAAACCACCACCATGCGGTTCTGGGAAGTGGGGTGCCAGGCGAAGCTGCCAATGAGGCTGTTGCTGGGCTGCACGCTGCGCTCGATGATCGTGGGCTCTGTCTCGTCGCCGATGGGCGTGGGCGTGTGCTGCATGTCGTAAAGGCGGATGATGTTGCTGTCGCGTGTCAGCGTGGCCAATAGGCCCATACGCGTGGGGCACCAGGCCACCTGGGAATGAAAGTGAATTGTACATCCTTACATCCAAAACATGTAGGCTATAGCACAATTATGCATTACGCTATCACACAAAAAGTATACTCCTGATATGTGCAAGTCGATTGTACACTGGATGGCAGGGGACAACATAATTTCACAACAGACCAAAAAAGCATACCAGTAAGTTACCTTGGTGAGTGGCTTGGGCTGCTCGGTAAGCGTGAGCACTGGCTTCTCAAACTTGCGCAGGTCCCAGATGGCCACCTGGCCTTCAAAGAAGGAGGCCACGCGGTCTGGGAAGTGGGGGTCCACTGTCACACCCTGGATGGCCTTGGTGTTGACGAAGGTCTTCTGGCTGGTGTTGCGCAGGTCGAAGATGGCCAGGTTGCGGTGCATGCCAGCCAAGAGCAGCTTCTGGTCACGGGGCAGCCAGCAGAGGGACAGGCAAGCATCGTTCTGGCCTAGCTCATACAGGGGCTTGGTCACCACTAGGCCAGAGTCTGTGTCTCCTGACGAGAGACGGATCTTTTCYGRGGCTACACTAGCCTCTGGGGAGAACTTACTGCTAATGTCCCATATGAGCACTGAGAAGTCTGCTCTGTGCTTGTCCAGCCCAGCGGCTAGCCAGTTGCTGTCRACAGGGTTCCAGGCTAGGGTGTTGCATTGACGTGCATGCTTGGGCACAAACTCRTTCCCCATRAGCTCCTTGCACTTGGAGTTGTGGCTCTGGCCTAGGCTAGTGAGGACTACCCTGCCGTTAGCCTGTCCAACTGCTAGCAGACATTCAGGCTCGTGCTTTGGGTACCAGGCCACACATTTCATGTAMGGGGTGTCAGAGTTGATCGCTAATAGGGTAGCAGCGGTCTCCWCAGAGAGGGGGAGAGCTCCGGCTTTGGTCTCGCCGCTCCCCACAGGTCCGATGCGGTACAGTCCAAGCTCTGAGTCACAGATGACATAGCGGTCGGCGTGGTGGGGAGACCACAGAATGTCTGGCTTTGAGCCACTCATTGTTCAAAGGAAGAGCTTCTTGCTTTTTACAACTAGGTATACTGGGGGAAAACAGCATTTACAGTACAGCTGAAAGTTACCAACTGACATCTAGGAAGTAGTCTACTAGTGAGCAAACTAATATGTTTAGCCTACTTTCTATAAACGAATATGTTGAGCCTACTTTCTATAAACTTAGCTGAAGTTATTGTACAAATGTTGTCACAATGTAGTTAACTACCATTATGTGCAGCACGGGAGCAACATATTAGGTCGCTAACTGCTAGCTAGTGACAAGTGGCACAGCTAACAGACGATTTAGTTAGCAATCCCAAGGCGTAAAATAACGATAGGCCTAAATTGCATTAAAATTACAAGATGTTAATGCAACATTGTATCTAGCGAAATAGTTAATTAAACAAAATGTGGATATAGGATACTTTGTAGCAGATTTGTTAGCAAAAAATATGAACGTCTGCTATCTTAGCGAGCTACAGTAGGTAGCTACCGTTATCTGTCTAGCCGCAGTGCTAGCTACAATTGTTTTGACATCGCAAGATTAGCTTCCCGAAGTACCAGTATCAAGAAAACAGATCAACCGCAAATAAACATTCGTAAATTGTGTTTCTACTAATAAAGATAACAAATTATTGAAAAAAACTTACAAATTGCTAGACATGTCAACATGGACAAAACTGGGTGTCCACTAGTTACCACAGCCACAAAGTCAAAATTGCCTATATCGTAAAATTTCATAAAAACAAACATTAGCTTTTTGGTCTTAATTTAAGGTTAGGCATAAAGGTAGCAGTGTGGTTAGGTTTAAAATCACAGTTCAAGAAGATAAAATGTAGAAATGGGCGGGCTTTATGATTTTGTGGCTGTGGTAACTAGTGACGACCACAAACCAAAGCCGTGCTTGTTTTCATGTTACACCAAAATATTTCCCCGGAAAAAACATATTGCTATTCGAGTGGTCCGGTTACGCACAAACCCGTTAGAATTTTGAGGAACACGGCACTGTCAATTCCTGAAGGTGGCGCTACAAACAAAGATGTATGATATTGGGATACGACTACATTTATATTATATTGTAATAGTAGATATGCATGTTTAATAGGCTTTTACATCTGTTAGATGATCAAGGGTTTTCAAACTGGGGTCCCCAGACCCCGGGAGTCCGCGGAAAAGTTAGAGAAAGAGAAACAAATAGACCACTCTTAATTTTCAAAAAATTATACATTTGTTTTATCAAACATGCAGAACACAAGTTGGGACATAAGTTAGCCCAAGGTAGTACTGGCAGGTTGGTCTTATCCTACTGCAAATCAAATTAAGTATCATTCCACGTGGGCGTTAAATGATTTTTGAACATGCGGGGGAGCCTGTGTTCTGGTTCTATCTATTGAAAAAAAACATCATGCCTGTTTTTCAAGTTAGCAGGTGTGCAAGTGGCGAAGAGTAAAATCGTCATAACATGTATCAGTTGGTACTTTTATGTACAACATCCAAATAATCACCATGCAGAAAGGTTACAAACAGTTCTAAATAGCAAATAACGTGATTCAAACGTAGACTGTGGGGAAAGAGAAATGTTTAAAGAAACCACAACGTGTTTTAACTTTCTTTCCTCAGCTTTTTACACCTCTATAATGCTTAATTAAGCATAATACGTTATAAGGAATTAATGTCAGAGCTACAATATTACGCGCGCTACTAAATCAAATTGTATTGGTCACATACACGTCCTATGAGTGACTACAATTTATTCAGTATCTGTGAGTTTGTAAAACTGAAATTTCATAAAGATAATACATAGTGACATGTAGCGCACAATAATCTACACATTCTTGCAGAGGAACCGAGCGCTGTCCATCCCTATGCGACATCGCACTTCACGTCGTGGACTAGTCCTAACTGGTGATCAGGACGAGATGCTGTTTCCTAAACCACTCCAAATGATTATACCTAAATCGGCGGCTGTATTTAAATGAGAACTAAGGTAAGATGATAAAAATCCACATTTTCAAATCAAATGACAACTTTTTGAGTAGTTGGCCAATTATTTTGTCTTGTGGGATGTAAAAGATGAAAAATAGATTACACTGACTTTGTTTTCTAGGGTTACAAATTAGCATAAATTATGTGGTATGTTGTTTTAGTTGAACATTTCGTTTTTTTATTGCTCTGTATAAATATTTGACAACATTACAGGAATTCATAAAGTACATTTATGTTGCCAGCTTCAGCCCATAGTTGATACAGTGACTCTGCATGGCCCATGTACTGTACATTGATTCTGTGCACCAACAATTGGGGTGAGAATCAACAATGATCGTGATTGAGGAGGAGATCGCATCCACACCTGCCATAGAGAATGATGTCACACTTGAATACGACATGTTTTTTTTCTTTATGTGTAGGGTGTGAATGTTGAGAAAGAACAACATGGGGAAAGGAGTGGCTCTGTTCCTGCTACTGTTGGCACTTCTTCACGAGGCCATAGGTCAGAGAAGAAGAAAAGGAAAGTACAGTGTCCTCAGAGATGTAGGAAATGGTAAATGAAGTCCACATGTTAGTGAGGATGGTCAGTCACTGTGGCTTATCCATTATTATTTTTTATCTATATGGCTACATTACATCTAAAACACCCCGTGCATGTTAAAGGGGGGCTGAACTTCCTGATTTAGCCTCGGTTTCAATTCTCATTAGGATATGCGACTGAAAATAACAGTCAACCTTCGTTCCGTGACATACCGTGTTTTTCCTAATTAGCTCGCAAATCTAAGTTTTGGACTGACTTTATGTCTAAAATTATCCTATTTACACTTGAATACATGTTTCTCATATCGATGCCACACAGGCCGTTTTCAAAAGGAAAAGTAGCTTATTACGTTCAGTTGCTCTTTAAGGTGTTTCTGTCTTTTGTAAAAATAAAAAAAGGGTGCACAATCTGCTGGAGAAGTCAAATAACTTTCTCAGCCAACAGGAACATTTTAATTTATCAATGTCTAAATCATTGTAACCGTGATTTATTCTAAGTAGATGTACAGTGCATTCGGAAAGTATTCAGACCCCTTGACTTTTTCCAAATGTTGTTTGTTACAGCATTATTCTAAAAAATTGTTTAAATCGTTTTTTCCCCTAATCAATCTACACACAATACCCCATAATGACAAAGCAAAAACAGTTTTTTAGATTTTTTTGCAAATGAAATATTACATTTACATAATTATTCAGACCTTTTACTCAGTACTTTGTTGAAGCACCGTTGGCAACGATTACAGCCTTGAGTCTTCATGGGTCTGATGCTACAAGCTTGGCACACCTGTATTTGGGGAGTTTCTCCCATTCTTCTCTGCAGATCCTCTTAAGCTCTGTCAGGTTGGATGTGGAGCGTTGCTGCACAGCTATTTTCAGGTCTCTCCAGAGATGTTCGACCGGGTTCAAGTCCGGGCTCTGGCAGGCCCACTCAAGGACTTTCAGAGACTTGTCCCGAAGCCACTCCTGCGTTGTTTTGGCTGTGTGCTTAGGGTCGTTGTCCTGTTGGAAGGTGAACCTTCACCCCAGTCAGGTCCTGAGCGCTCTGGAGCAGGTTTTCATCAAGGATCTGTCTGTACTTTGCTCTGTTCATCTTTCCCTCGATCCTGAGTAGTCTTTCAGTCCCTGCCACTGAAAAACATCCCCACAGCATGATGCTACCACCACCATGCTTCACTGTAGGGATGGTGCCAGGTTTCCTCCAGACGTAACGCTTAGCATTCAGGCCAAAGAGTTCAATCTTGGTTTCATTAGACCAGATAATCTTGTTTCTCATGGTCTGAGAGTCTTTAGGTGCCTTTTGGCAAACTCCAAGTGGCATGTCATGTGCCTTTTACTGAGGAGTGGCTTCCATCTGGCCACTCTACCATAAATGCCTTATTGGTGGAATGCTGCAGAGATGGTTGTCCTTCTGGAAGGTTCTCCCATCTCCACAGAGGAACTCTGGAGCTCTGTCAGAGTGACCATCGGGTTCTTGGTCACCTCCCTTCTCCCCTGATTGCTCAGTTTGACTGGGCGGCCAGCTCTAGGAAGAGTCTTGGTGGTTCCAAACTTCTTCCATTTAAGAGTCATGGTGGCCACTGTGTTCTTGGGGACCTTCAATGCTGCAGAAATGTTTAGGTACCCTTCCCCAGATCTGTGCCTCGACACAATCCTGTCTCGGAGCGCTATGGACAATTCCTTCGACCTCATAGCTTGGTTTTTGCTCTGACATGCACTGTCAACTGTGGGACCTTAAATAAACAGGTGTGTGCCTATCCAAATCATGTCCAAGCAATTTAATTTACTACAGGTGGACTCCAATCAACTTGAAGAAACATCTCAAGGATGATCAATGGTAACAGGATGCATCTGAGCTCAATTTCGATTCTCATAGCAAAGGGCCTGAATACTTATGTAAATAAGGTTTTTCTGTTTTTGCTTTGTCATTATGGGGTATTGTGTGTAGATTGATGAAAACATATATATTTTTAATCCATTTTATATTAAGGCTGTGACATTACAAAATGCGCAAAAAAGTTCAAGGGGTCTGAATTCTTTCCGAATGCACTGAACAAAAATATAAACACAACATGCAACAATTTCAAAGATAAGGAAATCAGTGAATTGAAAAAACATTATTAGGCCCTAACCTGTGGATTGCACATGACTGGGAATACAGATATGCATCTGTTGGTCACATATACCTAAAAAAAAAAAAAAAATTAAGTAGGGGAGTGGATCGGAAAACCAGTCAGTATCTGGTGTGACCACCATTTGCCTCATGCAGCTCGACACATTTCCTTCACATAGAGCTGATCAGGCTGTTGATTGTGGCCTGTGGAATGTTGTCCCACTCCTCTTCAATGTCTGTGCGAAGTTGTTGGATATTGGCGGGAACTGGAACACGCTATTGTACACGTCGATCCAGAGCATCCCAAACATGCTCAATGGGTGACATGTCTGGTGAGTATGCAGGCCATGGAAGAACTGGGACATTTTCACCTTCCAGGATATGTGTACAGATCCTTGCAACATAGGGCCGTGCATTATCATGCTGAAATTTGAGGTGATGCCGGCGGATGAATGGCACGACAATGGGCCTCAGGATCTCATCACGGTGTCTCTGTGCATTAAAATTGCCATCAATAAAATAATTTGTGTTCATTGTCCGTAGCTTATGCCTGCCCATAACATAACCCCATCACCACCCATGGGGCACTCTGTTTACAATGTTGACATCAGCAAACCGCTCACCCACACAACGCCATACACGTTGTCTGCGGTTGTGAGGCTGCCAAAAAAATGAACATACTGCCAAATTTCTAAAACTATGTTGGAGGCGGCTGGTCGTTTCATGAGGTGAAATAAAATATCCCAGACATTTTCCATATGCACAAAAGGCTTATTTCTTTCAAATTTTGTGCACAAATTTGTTTACATCCCTGTTAGTGAGAATTTCTCCTTTGCCAAGAAAATCCCTCCACCTGACAGGTGTGGCATATCAAGAAGCTGATTAAACAGCATTGTCATTACACAGGTGCACCTTGTGCTGTAATAAAGCCTTTTGTACGGAAACACTAATTCTGATTGGCTGGGCCTGGCTCCCCAATGGGTTGGCCTGGCTCCCAAGTGGATGGGCCTATGCCCCCCCATGACTGCGCCCCTGCCCAGTCATGTGAAATCAGTGGTGAAAAAAGTACCCAATTGTCATACTTGTAAAAGTATAGATACCTTAATAGAAAGTTACTAAAGTAAAAGTCACCCAGTAAAATACTACTTGAGTAAAAGTCTAAAAGTATTTGGTTCTAAATATTCTTAAGTATCAAAAGTAAATGTAATTGCAAATAATTCAAGTATCATAAGTAAAAGTATAAATTATTTCAAATTCCTTCTATTAAGCAAAGCAGGCAGCACCTTTTTCTTGTTTTAAAAATGTATGGATAGCCAGGGGCTATGTCTGCCAGATCAGAGACAGAAGGGAGGACCATGTGTTGTCTTGATAAGTGCGTGAATTGGACAATTTCACCCGTCCTGCTAAGCATTCAAAATGTAATAATAATTTTGGGTGTCAGAGAAAATGTATGGAGTAAAAAGTACATTATTTTCTTTCGGAATGTAGTGAAGTAAAAGTAAAAGTAGTCAAAAATATAAATAGTAAAGTACAGATACCCAAAAAAACTACTTAAGTAGTACTTTAAAATATTTTTACTTAAGTATTTTACATCACTGTGTGAAATCCATAGATTAGGGCCTAATTTATTTATTTTAATTTGACTGATTTCCTTATGAATTGTAACTCAGCAAAAATATTTGAAATTGTTGCATGTTGCGTTTATACTGTATTTCTGTTCAGTATAGATATTCATTTGCTTTTGACATTGGCCTGAAGTTTATCCAATCGATCTCCATGTGAAACACATGTATGTATCCCTCTCCCAGACATGACAACATGTTCCATGGAGGTGGCCTTCATTCTGGACAGTTCGGAGAGCGCCAAGACCTTCCTGTTCGAGAAGCAGAAGTCCTTTGTTCTGCATTTCAGCACTCGTCTCACCATGCTCCAGGTGTCTGGATGGACCCTGAAGCTGCGGATGGCTGCTCTGCAGTACAGCAGCTCCGTGTCTGTAGAGCACAGCTTCACTGCCTGGCAGGACCTGGATGTGTTCCACAGCAGAGTCAGCTCCATGGCCTACATTGGCCATGGCACCTACTCCACCTACGCCATCACCAACGCCACACAGCTCTTCACCCAGGAGACCAAGGAGGACAGCGTCAGGGTGGCGGTGCTCATGACCGACGGTGCCGATCATCCGAGGAACCCTGATGTGATCGGAGCAGCGGCGGATGCTAAGGCTAGTGGCGTGAAGCTCTTTGCTGTAGGGTTGTCGGACCTGGCCCGCCAGAGCCAGAACAGTGCCAAACTCCGGGCTATTGCCAGCACACCGGCCCAGCAGTTCGTCCACAGTCTCACTGACCCCCAGCTAGAGGAGAAGTTACTGAAAGAGTTGGTGAGTGTTCTGTCATCAAAGTCACCCTACACTCAAGTTGAAGATGATTGGTATGCTGAACCAGGCCAGCACGGTATAGTTTGGGATCATTAGTTTGTAGTGTGAAAAGGGTATGATAGTACCTTCCACACTGTCTTTTCTATATGAGTATGAGAACTTCACAGCTTTTTCCAGAGGTTTGTGAGGGTACAAAGTGAGGGTAACTAAGTTAGTTGCCACACAACATCACTGTCCAACAGTACTGAGCTCCTCAGATAAACTTGTCTTGTTATCATGTCTGTGTCCTAAGCGGGGGCTCAAACCTCAATGGCAGAATTGTTCCTGTGTGGGGAATTCTTCCCCTAATATGCCTTTTCCATATACACAGAGATTTGTCTATAGTCTAAATGAGGTCAAGACCTGTCTATGGGCAAATAATAGCATAAATTATAAATTTTCCAAATATCCATCATATTTTTTCTAATTCATATTCGTCATTAGAGGAGGTTTAAAAGAGACAGCTTTATTAAGCAAAACTGACAGGAAGTGATCTAGCTCCCTATTGCCCGTACCCCCTGTTGTTTTATTCTTCCTTAGAACAATGTCTTGACCATCTGTACCATTGTTCATGTACAGTAAGGCTTGCTCAGGTACAATACAATGTTCAGTCAATAGTGGTACTGTTGGAATTGTTTCTAGGTAAAAATCTCACACAATCTTCTTGTATCTTTTTCCCACCCAGGATGCAATAGCGCTTGAGGCGGTAAGTACTTCAAAACAATAACACTACAATGCCACTGGAAGTAGCAGGTGGAGTGATAAGACTGATTTTGTATTATTTTCATTGTATCAGTGTCCACAGGCTAAAGTGTGTTTGTGTGAAAGAGGGGAGAGAGGCCCTTCTGGAAACCCAGTGAGTACACAAGACGTTTTTCAACAGTACATCTAGGTCTACAGTAAGGATTATGCAGTAACCCAGTATGACTGACGCACCACACAAAAACAAAACAAAAACCTTGTAAGAAATACAGAATACTCTCATTCAACAATGACTCCATATACTAACTTATTGTGTATCATCAAGGGTAAAAAAGGAGATCCAGGATATGAAGGACCATCTGGTCCAAAAGGATCACGGGTAAGTAGTAAAAAGATAGTGATTTTCACTATTTTAATGACCTCAGCGATCTACATACAATCCTGATCTCACATTTATAACACTGTCTCAATTCTACAAGGGAGAACCTGGAGTCAGTGGCCGACCAGGAAGTGACGGTCTTGAGGTATACTATGTATTTCTTTATTCTGTAAATATTTTCTGAGGCATTCTATTCTAATTAACTTCCATCTAACCGCCACATGTCCATAGTTGACTGAGATACCTTCAGTACTGGGTGTTGAACACGGTTGTTCTTACTTTACAGGGCAGTCCTGGTTATAAAGGTGGCAAGGTGGGACATCTGCTTTCAAGACATTTCAGAATACAACTGTCTTGCTTAAAAGGGTTTTGCCAATGATTGGTTGAACTTGTGCTGTATTTCAGGGGGAGATAGGAGACTGTGGCACCCCTGGGGAAAAAGGAGATGAAGTAAGTACAATGATTACTGTGCCATTTTGGTTCAATCAACATTGTGATCTATTCTACAGTATGTGTGCCAACTGAAGCATGATGTCATATTACAGGGCCCTGGAGGACCTCCTGGCCCACGGGGACCCAGAGGAGACCAGGTACAGTGTAACATTGTTGTTTTTACTCCTTCAACACATGAACAGGTATATTTCGCTACCTTTTTAGGACCTTGTTTTAATCATGATTGCATATGATACAGTATGTTCATATGGAATAGGTTAATTGATTCTCAATGAATGATGCACTTTAGAGCAAGGGCTGAGTACTTTTTTCACTAAGATGTTGTTTGATGACAGGGTGAAAATACCTGAGTCCTGATTACAGACTGCATATAAGTCAATCAGACATCTCTTATTCCCTTTCATTCTCAAACATGGAAAATGGAAGTTGAGTTTGTCGTTTTCCCACCCATGCACTTATGGAATGTGAATTTTGGATTACGCCTAATCCTGATGCTAATGTGAGTATCTAAAGCAGTGAATCCAGGCTTGCAGGATATTATTCTTTTCCAGGAGCAGACTTTGTGTCGTAGGATTAGCTGCTAGGACAGGGTTGCCAGTACAGTGGCACTGTTCCTCCTCACTATCAGCCCCTCGTCTGGCATGGTATCAGTGATAGTGTTGTTTTGACACCAGGCCCTGAGAATGGAACAAAACTACTGCTCTGTTCTGTATAGTTCTGTGCATTTGTATTGCATTAGTTCAACTGTAAGAATTGACTACTAACTGGTACATTGTAAAATGTAAAATACTCCTCACAATATAGATTTGGCAGATATCAGGGATGAGTTAGATTCTCTGGGCTATCAATTCTATACAAACAATAGCTACATATTGTACAGTGAGAAAAAAGGCTGTTGTAGACGCCATTTCAAAACCATTTCACATGGACCTGTTAGGATACTGCAATGGAACCAGTGCATTATATGAATCAACTTCATTGTGCTTTTATTCATTAAGGTCATTTTGGGATTTTTTTGGTTTCTTCAACAGGGTGTTAACGGACCACTCGGGGAGCAGGGTCCGGAGGGCCAAACAGGACCTAAAGTAGGCATGCTGATTCTCAGCCAATTACATTCATGGGCTGCTAGGAAATCAGCCAATTACAGTCATGGGTGCTACTGTATGACACTTTCCTACATGCAAACACATTTTCACACAGCATCTCTATTGTCAAAGTGTGTTGCTTGGTCATTGAGAGAGCTGAGTTGACCATTCTGTCCATGTGTAACAGTATAACTTTACGTCCGTCCCCTCGACACGGGCGCGAACCAGGGACCCTCTGCACACATCAACAACAGTCACCCACGAAGCATCGCTCCACAAAAGCCGCGGCCCTTGCAGAGCAATGGGAACCACTACTTCAAGGTCTCAAAGCGAGTGACGTAACCGATTGAAACGCTATTAGCGRGCACCACCGCTAACTAGCTAGCCATTTCACATCCGTTACACTCACCCCCCTTTCGACCTCCCTCCTTTTCCGCAGCAACAGCATCAATTAAAAGTTTAACTTTAGACCGTCCCCTCGCCCCGACTCGGGCGCGAACCAGGGACCCTCTGCACACAACAACAGTCACCCACGAAGCGTCGTTACCCATCGCTCCACAAAGGCCGCGGCCCTTGCAGAGCAAGGGGAACCACTACTTCAAGGTTTCACAGCGGGTGACGTGACCGATTGAAACGCTATTAGCGCGCACCACCGCTAACTAGCTAGCCATTTCACATCCGTTACACATGTCTATTTAAATACTGATCCTTCACTTTCTCTCACACATTGACCAGACCTCTCAAACAAGGAAGGCCTTGGAATCAAGTGATTTAGAGCCATTTAGCTATTTAGATTTTTTTTAATTAAAGTTCTGATGTAATCAAGAACATAAAGTATAGCAGGAACAAGTGACAGATGCGTTATTGAATCCCATGAAGATCCTTTGTCTTTTTTTTTCTATCCTCGTAGACTTCTGTTGGAATGGATAGAGTTCCTCTGTGGAGAAGCACTGGGGAATGGTTTTCTCTTACAGTATGAACTTGGAATAGAAGTGTTTTATGACTAACTTGTTGGTGGTGTGGGTTTCAAGTAGTAGGCGTTTTGACAAATTCACACTGTGATCGTACACCTCTAACACAGGGGGACCAAGGACCCACCGGTGCATCTGGACCAGCAGGTGACATTGGCATTGGGTTCCCAGGTCCAAAGGTAACCTAATAATAACCATTACAGAGATGATGCTATACATTTACAGTTTATGTAAATAACATAAATGTTGAAATGTGTCATTGTTCTCAGGGGGCCAAAGGAATTCAGGGAAGACCAGGAACCCTTGGTCCCATTGGAATTGGAGAGCCAGGACAGCCAGTAAGTATTACTGGAGATGCCAGCTTTGGATACCTAAACAGTGATCGCTATGGGAACGTTATACATGACCCTATCCTTCTACCTCTGATTCATATGATCAGATTTGACAATGGTAATCTAAAAACAAAACTAAATGTTGCCATTTACTGGACAGTAAATTTTGAAACTGTTTGAGGGTCAAAAATGATGAGACTGTTTGTTTATTTCAGGGACCCCCAGGACTTGCTGGAGCACAGGGTAACCAGGGAGCTGTTGGGGAGGGGCTCCCTGGCCCAAAGGTGGGCAAATATTTGAGTGTCCGAGCATTATCCTGTTTCATGTATACTGTTAGGTATAACTGTGCACATCCACGTCAGAATGAAGTCTGGTGTAAGTACAACGGGCCATTAATATGTCTTTTTTTTWWWTTTTTTAATCAATGTGGACTCAAGTATCTATTTTTCAGGGGGATCGAGGCTACGAGGGCCCCAGAGGTGAGCGTGGTCTCACTGGTGTTGGGGTCAAAGGTGATAAGGTAAAGCAAGTTTAAGACTATTGGACATTACTATGTTGAGGTCTTATGTTGGTCCGTATGAGTATAAATGATCAATGATCCATTGAGAATGATCCCATATTCCTTCAGTGAAATGACATTTGACGAGAGGTCTTGTGTTTTTCTCAGGGAAATCCTGGACAGCTTGGATCACAAGGACCGGTGGGAATGCCAGGGGCAGGAATTCAAGGAGAAAAGGTACATTCTGATTAAACTGCAGTCAGATCCTTTTGTATAATGTCAATTTGTCTGTTCTCAAACATACTGTATACTCACACATACTTATACTCATATTATTTTTCTTCTAATGTCCCCTTCTTTTCAGGGGAACCAAGGGCCAGTTGGCCCTCCAGGCCCCAGAGGGAATCCAGGTGTGGGACTTATGGGCCAAAAGGTAAGGTTGAWTGTCACATGYTCAAAGGYAGTCTAATGTCAGGCAAAAARGYAAGTCTTYGATCTGAARGCAAGACGCAAACYTYCAGTATATTKATTTAGTAAATATGATGTCACATATACTGTTTGTTCTYCAGGGAAGCCAAGGCTTCTCAGGTGAGCCTGGAATCCCAGGGGAGAGKGGTGTRGGGGAGCCAGGACCTAAAGTAAGTCTGATGGTTRAGTAAGACAGTATTTAAACCAGATSAAGTAAAACTGTGTTAAWAGAGATTTGWAAATGCTCCTCTAGGGAGACCCAGGATCGGAGGGGTTGCCTGGTATTCCGGGCCTCTCTGGAGAGGATGGAGACATAGGACAGAAGGTGGGCACAGTGTGCTGTGATGCAATGTCATTATCACTAGGACAGTACATTAATGCCAGGCTGTCAACTGACAGTGTTCATTGTTTACAGTATTGTGTATTTATTTCACATGGTATCAGGGTGACATTGGGTTACATGGGCCCAGGGGACCTGATGGGGCACCCGGAAAAGGTGTCCCTGGAGAAAAGGTACAAATCAGTTATCTTAAAGCATTTTCACTATTTCAAAGGATGTATGGAAAAGAGTGTCTGAAATCAAGCTGTGACTATTCTCTCAGGGAGACCGAGGGGAGCGGGGCTCCAGGGGCCAGCTAGGGGCAGTAGGGCCTGTGGGGCAAATGGGGGCCAAGGTAAGCACATGCACAACAGTCATGCTCAACACTACTGACCCAAAGCATGGTTGGTTCTGCTGTTATAAAATGTTTCCTGTTTCAGGGTGAACCCGGAAGTGCTGGACGAGCAGGTACAAACGGACCACCTGGGCGGGGGTTACCCGGTATCAAGGTAAGTTCTGGTGAGAAGGAACATTGACAACACTGTTGGTTACTACTTTATTAGGATATTAAAGTGTTACCATATCTTAAGGATGACGTCAGTGTTCTATTTTATGTTGGGTTGTTTTGTTTCCAGGGGGACCCTGGTGCAGTAGGTCCACCCGGACATGTTGGTGAACCAGGAATAGGAATCATTGGACCGAAGGTTATTTGATTCAGCTTCTTTCATTTTGATTTGGGAGGTGCAAGTATTTCTCAAATGTCCAATGAACCACATAAGACCATTGGTGTGAAACCACTCTATCTTTTAAGGGGGAGAGAGGGCTACCAGGGCCCATTGGTCCACCTGGGCTTGAAGGGGAAGGCCTTCCTGGAACTCCAGTAAGTATCCCCATTTTCTCTAGTATTATGATCATATTCATTGATCTATGCTGACTATTCAGTATGTATACTGTATGAATGGATGTTCTGTCATGCTTATTAGGGAGCCCCTGGAGTACCAGGACTGACGGGTGAGATTGGACCAGAAGGAAAAGGTTTACCTGGTCCTAAGGTGAGTTTTCCGGTGTAATAATTGCATAAACTCTATTTAGGTCACAAAATAACCTTAACCCAATTATAGGGGCAACTTAATGTGTTTGTTTTGTGATCTCTATGTGAGTATTTAACCTGAGGATCTTTCTGTTCAGGGAGACCGGGGAACTCCAGGCCCCACAGGACCAGCTGGAGCACCAGGAGTTGGGCTAATGGGTCCCAAGGTCATGAATCCTATTCAGACCAATAATAATCATTTTATCAATGTGTAGGAGGAGAAATGAGCCATCATGATTGGAGTACACAGGATTGAGAAAGATTGATATGAACCGTATGACTGGCGGAGCATCAAGATGACATGATTCTCTCTGCAGGGGTCAGCCGGTCAGATTGGAGCACCGGGTCCCCAGGGACTGCCTGGAGAGGGCATTCAAGGACCAAAGGTACAGTTAAAGGACCATTTAGTATGCCATGTTAGGTCATAGTACAGCCAGGCATACAGTTTACTAGTGCTGTGTTTCCACAGGTCAAATTGCTGAATTGATTTTGTCTGATAGGGGGAGTCAGGATTCCAGGGGATCATGGGCCCCAGGGGGCCCCCAGGACATGGTATTCAAGGGGATAAGGTAAGAACCTCCACACAAACAACATAACATGTAGCTTAATAAATATAGAGATGTTATCCAATCTCTAATCTCGGCAGCCAGAACCAAATCCAGTCTCACAAATGGTCTTGAACTTGACAAAGTTATAATGCTTTCCAAGGTATAGAAAAATGATTCAGTTTTGCTGTTCCTACAGGGAGACAGGGGGTTCGTGGGTGAACGAGGCAGAAAAGGGGACGGTGGAGAGACTGGAGAGACAGGAGCTGCTGGACCTTTGGTACTAGTCTTACTATAAATCTGGAAAAAGCTTGGACATTATCAGATGTATATATTTGTTATTGAGTGACCTCCTGAATTACAGGGCAGACTGGGAGAAAAAGGGGAACCTGGCCTAACAGTAAGTATAGTCTGTTCTGTACACTGTACCTCCGTACTGTAGTATTACAATGACTAGACACTAAAGTGTTTTACCATCTTTTACAGAGAGAGGAGGTCATCAAACTGGTCAGATCTATATGTGGTTAGTGTGGTAATGTGGTAATTCACACACCAGGTACAATACCATACCTGTAATGGCTGTTTGCAGAGACTTTCAATGAATCTATCTCTTTCCCCAGGATGTGGGGTGAAGTGCCGTGAGAGCCCACTGGAGTTGGTCTTTGTGATTGACAGCTCAGAGAGTGTGGGCCCTGACAACTTCAACGTGGTTAAGGACTTTGTGAACGCTCTGGTCGACCGTGCCTCCGTGAGCCGGGAGACCACTCGCGTCGGGGTGGTCCTCTACAGCCACATCAACATGGTGGTGGTCAGTCTGCACCAGCAAGCCAGCCGGGACCAGGTCAAGACTATCTCAGTTTTATATTTCTCAAAACTTTATTGAAGCCTCTGTAACATTCAATTCATATGACATAACAGTTCAATGCAAGGTGATTTTCTCTCAAGCGTCCAAAATGAAAAATCTTACTCTCTAGTTCAGTAGCCTGGTCCTAGATCTGTTTGTGCTGTCTTGCCAACTCTTATGGTCATTGTCACATAAGACCTCACAAACAGATCTGGGACCAGGCTACATCAGAGATGTTATAAATATTTATCACCACCAGGTGAAGAAGACGGTCCGCACAATGACCTACCTGGGCGAAGGCACCTTCACGGGCAGCGCCATACATCAGGCCAATCAGGTGTTCCGGGCGGCCAGGCCCGGGGTGAGGAAAGTGGCCATAGTGATCACAGATGGACAGGCGGACGAGAGGGACACTGTGAGGCTGGAGGAAGCAGTGAAAGAGGCCAATGACAGTAACATTGAGACGTTTGTCATCGGGGTGGTGAACCAGAGTGATCCGCTGTACGAGGAGTTTAAGAAAGAGCTCCACCTCATGGCCTCTGACCCAGACAGGGAACACATGTACCTGATTGATGACTTCAGGACACTTCCTGGTAAGCAGGAAGTACCTTTCACTGATGTCCATCCTTACTGAAGTTAATGTTCCTTATAAGGAAGATCTTGTAAAGCCACAGTTATATCTGAAGAGTTAATGTAGAACTAAATACTTCTAATGCCAGAGAAACACCTGTGCTGTGAAAACTAGCCAAATAAAATATAGTCCTAAATATCTGTACGTTTTACATAGCTGTGTCTTATTGCCTAGTCCCAATAATATCAGGGTACTGTCTTGTCTTGGATCATCCAGCCCTTGAGAGCAAGCTGCTGAGTCGGATCTGTGAGAGTTATGGTGGGGCCCAGTTCAGCTCCATCCCCAGCTCCAGATACTCCCCTGGAACCCCTGGACAAGCTGGGATTGTCAGGGAAACCCCAGAGAGGACTGATACCGACACGCCCACTTTCAATGGAGACTTCAAGAAAACACAGATGGTGGTGAGAATGACAACACTTCCACTTTACATAATGGTTCTGTCATGATCAGAATAGGGCTGCACATTTAGTTTTACTGAGCTCACTAAGCTTTGCAGTACAATATATCATGTCATTGTAAAATATAATATTGTGAAGAAAATTAGGAGAGAACTCACCATAACCAAAAGATTGCTAAAAAGGCCCCACATAAGGATAGTGTCTGAACTCGGGCCCAAAATTGTATTTCCGCTAAATGAGCCATGAATTGAGTGTGAGTACGTGCACATGTTCATTTGCATGCGTTCATACATGGACCTGTGTGTCAAGATTTTGATTGCAATCACATATTATAGACAATAACTCAGGTTCAAGCCTATGCAGGTGCAATCACATACTATAGCAGATGTACAAAATACATATATCTATTTCTTTACCCTCTGTTAAACAGCCAGGTCCACCAGGAGAGTCAGACAGAGTCTTTATCCCACAGGGCCCCCAGACCGGGGACCAAGATAACTCGGAGACCAACAGGGTCCCATCCTTTGACAGGGAACCCTTCAAGCGCCTACCAGAGTTCCTTCTTCCTTCAGAGATGAAGAACCCCTCCCACAGTGTGGTCATGACGGGCTCCCAGGCCCCCACCCAGAGGCCCCTTCCCGTAGTAAAGCTACCCGGGCTCCCCCCAACCTCTCCCCCAACCTCTCCACCTCTGCCCCAGGATGCTTTAATACCAGGTCATTTGATTGATTGGATATAGCGCTTTTCCAGAGCTCAAACTACTGTGTGGCCTTTGCTGATATTTCCCCATTTCCTCTTCTTGTCATTTCATAGAACGCTATACAGTACAAGTAAAAGCAATGTCCCCCATTTTTCTTCCTTTTTCCCCAGATGAGAGATGTGGACAGACTCTGGACCCCGGGCCTTGCAGGAATTACTTTGTGAAGTGGTACTATGACACTACGGCTAACGCCTGTGCCCAGTTCTGGTTCGGAGGTTGTCAGGGAAACCAAAACCAGTTTGAGTCGGAGAAGAGCTGCAAAAAAACCTGTGTGAAGGTCTAACACGTTTGTTGACTTGTTTTGAATGCTTACAAATCTACCTGATTGTATTGATGAGACAGATGATATATTTGGGTCAAAGGTGGGTCAATTTCAATATCAGTGCCTTATCTCTTCACCAATACTTTGACATGGGGATAGAAAACTTGTCGAAGAGAGGACTAGGTAATTTTAGGACCAAATGTTCAATCACAATTATTTTGGATTCGTATTCTCTCGTCTTGGAACTGTTGGTGGTAACATGGCACCATTTCAATTTAACTTGAATTAAATTGAATGAATCCCCTCAGGGGCAATAAGCTATTTACATAACTGTATATGTGTGTCTTTGGTTTAACATAAGCTCCCTCATTTCTTGGAGCTAACTGTAAGTGAATGAGACTTAGGGCTTTTGAAAGAAGTATACAGTGAGGGAACCATTCCATTTATTCATGTTCAAGATGGAGTAATAAGGGCAGTGCGAACCGTATTGGTTTCCAAAAATACAGTTGAACACTAAATAGTAATGTTACAAACGTGGCAGAAGGTCTTAACACTAACCTTTATCCCTGATTAACTTTTCTATAAGTAACTCATTTGTATGAAAACTGACTGCTGGATATTAGTTTATAATACTGCACACCTTCATTAAAGTTAATTAAATGAACAAAGAGAATGTTGTTAATTTGAACATCCAGATATATTTTCATATTTTAAGAAAGATTACACTGTTTAATGTATTCATGTCTGAGGTAAGAAATGTAACCAACCCCCACTCCTCCAACCTTTGCAAGTAAACCATTCAAAAAGAGATACTTGAATAATTGAAGGATCAGAAAGTGGTTGATCTTGCGTCAGGAAAAGCGTCTTGTCATCACCTGAAAGTTTAATTTTGACACTAAAAGCTAAGTTTGTGTAATTACACATAATTGACCAGGTTAAGTAGCAAGATAACAATAGCTCCTTCTTCAACTTTTCTGAAGAGCAAAATGAGCTATTCAAGATGACGTCTTCTTTGTATCGAACTTGAGTGAAAACTCTTTGAGTGGGAAAACAGTGCAAGTTGGTGACACACCCAAACATAGAATAGGATACAATATTACTGGATAAAAGTGGCAGTCTGATAAGAAAATAAAGATTTTAACATGATTCGCATCAATCACAGTCATTACAATTCACATTCAAGACAACCTGGTTGTCAGGGAGACTACTTGTAGAACACCAGATAAGAGAACATGACAATGTAGCCAGGGTCGTGAGACGGATTGGGGTCCTGTCCACTGTAAAGGCCAAAGTAGAGCAGAGTATTGGCTTCAATCCCACTCATGTCCAGCTGAGAAAGACAAGAAATAATTCAAGGCCTCAGGAGAAACACTTTAGTAAATCAAACAGCCCCAATACTGTAATATCTATGGATTACAAATGAAGCCTGTGGTAATTAAATGAAGTGGTCATGAACATGATGTGTGTGTATCAAATGAATAAAATGTAACTGAAGCTTTGGAAAGAGAGGGTCATGTGTGCCTTTCCAAGGACTCATGAGTGATCAAGTGCTGTACTCATCTAATAGGCTAGTTTCATGAAGGGCGCTCCACTGCAAACTAATGGACACAAATGCCTACTGTAGCAAAAAAATCTATAATTTGAATGCTTAACCAAAAACCCTGCAGTTTATGTGATAGAAGATGAGCAAAACTTTTGTCTTGAATCTCTTTCAATGTCAGAAATAGCAGATAAAACACCAAAAAAAGGCTTGCAAATTTACAAAGACTATGTGTTATGGTCTTGTTTACATGGTGAAGGAATGCCTCTTTAGTATGAACTTGAAGGTGACAACATTGTTACATTATCATTTCATAGTTCAATATCATTCCAGTATGAGGTGAGGATGAAATAACCATAGAAATAGAATGATTAAATTAGATAGATCTAATGATAAATTCTATTTATATGGAAAGGACGTATAAAGCCATTTTTCGTTTACAAGCAATCGTCACATTCGAGGGATGCACCAAAAAGCTCTGTAGCACGATAGTCAATGCTAAAATCAGGACTAGAGGTCAACCGATTAACCGGAATGGCCGATTAATTAGGGCCGATTTCAAGTTAAATTGTAAATTTATCATCGAATCACAGCCTACTTCGCCAAACGGTTGATGATTTAACAAGTACATTCGCGAAAAAAGCACTGTCATTGCACCTAACCATAAACATCAATGCATTTCTTAAAATCAATACACAAGTATATATTTTTAAACCTGCATATTTAGTTAATATTGCCTGCTAACATGAATTTCTTTTATCTAGGGAAATTGTGTCACTTCTCTTGCGTTCTGTGCAAGCAGAGTCAGGGTATATGCAGCAGTTTGGGCCGRCTGGCTCYTWGCGAACTGTGTGAAGACCATTTCTTCCTAACAAAGACCGTAARTAATTTGCCAGAATTGTACATAATTATGACATAACATTGAAGGTTGTGCAATGTAACAGCAATATTTAGACTTAGGGATGCCACCCGTTAGATAAAATACGGAACGGTTCCGTATTTCACTGAAAGAATAAACATTTTGTTTTCGAAATGATAGTTTCCGGATTTGACCATATTAATGACCTAAGGCTCGTATTTCTGTGTGTTATTATATTATAATTAAGTCTATGATTTGATATTTGATAGAGCAGTCTGACTGAGCGGTGGTAGGTAGGTAATTATTACAAATATATATATATAAAAATCGACCAATTAATCGGTATTGGCTTTTTTTGGTCCTCCAATAATCGGTATCGGCGTTGAAAAATCATAATCGGTCGACCTCTAGTCAGGACCCAGACAAACTTAACAGTGACTGAGAGATGACCGTGAAAACATGCAAGACTGATGGCTATAGCTATGTTCAACAACTGCATGATTCTTCTGGCTTTAACTAGCTCTATTTGTGATTTAATCAATCCTCTGATGACATCTGTGATGTTGCAYACGATAACCATCCGATTATGTGTTTGTTAACTTGCATGAGCTGCATTTGAAGTTGCATGTGATCGTATCCACCGCTAGCTAAACAAAGAGGTTTCTGATGACGAACCGCAAGGGCAACTACTCATGACGCGGTCTGGTGACAGTTCTATACCTGTGTGGTGATGTCAATCCTCCAGGGGTTGACCTGTAGCCCATCACACCAGCCTCCACGGCCGTACAGCCAGGTGCCATGCTCGTTGGGCACCGCCCCCTCTCCCACCCGCATGGCACACCCCAGGGCTGAACCTGGAGAGTAAAACAACAACAGTCAGGACAATGGGATCGTTAAAGAACGCTGCATTAAAAACATGGTGAATGCAGTATAATACATTGATATGGTAGTATCTATATTCATTTGGAACGGAATGCATGACAAAAGACCCACACCTGACTCACTCAAACAAGAATAGGGACACAAGCAGGCAAATGCCCTAAGACAGGGGTCAGCAACAGGCAGCTTGCAGGCCAAATTCAGCTGAAAGGGATTTAATAGGGATTTAATTTGGCCCCCAAAAATAAATTCTTACTAATAATTTTTGTACAAATAATTTTTGTTCTTGGGCAAAAAACACTAATTTCCAGGAGTTTAGCTAATTCCTTTAATTTAGGAAATCTGTTCCCAAGTATTCCCACGAATACATAAAGAGACCTATGTGACCGTGTCTCAATGTAATCAAGGTATGAAATTATTATGGTATTGTGACATGCAATATCTACTTGGGCTTACTTACGGTGTAAAAACAATAATGTTCCACCCCCCCAGCCCATCCAATTAGAAAAAAATCGTCCTGCAGTTCAATTTAATTGCCCTCAGAGGAATACAACCTAATGCTAATGTAACTATGGCCCAGTCTAAGGGAAGATGGTCCCGTGTGGCTCAGTTGGTAGAGCATGGCACTTGCAACGCCAGGGTTGTGGGTTCATTCCCCACGGGGGGACCAGGATGAATATGTATGAACTTTCCAATTTGTAAGTCGCTCTGGATAAGAGCGTCTGCTAAATGACTTAAATGTAAATGTAAGATTATATGAATCTGCATGACCAAACTCTAACGTTAGTCATTTCTCACCTGCTGAGTCAAAAATACGGGTGTTATTAAATGCTCCGTTGACGAGGAAGTGGTGTGATGTCACACAGAACTCGCCGCAGCCGTTCTCGTCGCTCCCGTGGCCTGTGATTACGGCATACAACTCCACCTGAGACACAATATGGTACATAAAATGACTGATTACAATAATAACTTGATTTGTAAAGCAGCTTTTTACCCACATTATGGACAAAGCACTAACTAAAACAAAGGCATATTAAAAAATGTAAGAACATGCAGTTTATGACAATTACCATTTATTATGAGTAAATGTAAACAGAAGTAATATCAATTCTGCATTATACCTTTTTTGTTGAGGCTGGGACAGTGAATTTGATTGGTTGGTATCTCTTGTTGTATTCCTTGTCAAAGGTGCCTCCACTGTACAATGACATCAGCTTAAAGGGGTAAAGCTTGTCTGAGTGATTGGCTGTAACAAGAGCAAAATCTAGTTATAACATCTGTTTGAAGAGTTCATTCTGTTACTTATTACCATATAAGAATACAGCATGATACTGTAATGATACTGTCTTTAGACAGTATTGCATTTGTGCAGTGAGAAAAAGCTGATTCTGGAGTACTTTTTCCCCCATGACTACTCTGTTGTGACCGAGACTCATAGGGGGGGTTGTCCTTTGCCAGGACAACTTTCCAGCAACAATTTGCAAACATCCTGTTATTTTCTATGACACTCCACTTTGCTTAGGATGGAAGTGCACATCTTTTTCTACACAGTGTGAAAGAGGGAAGAAATGGTCTAAATTACTCAAGAAGAGTGATTTCTGTCCATTGCTTTGTCACTAGTAGAACTTTTACACAACAGGATGGCATACCCACCTATTGGAAACCTATTTAATGTTGGGGGTTTTTAAAGTGAAAGAGTCAGTCCTATTGCCTAACCATCACTTAGCATTTTTTTATACTGTAAAAAAATATACATATATTTTAGAGAAGAATTCTGATACACAATGAACAGTAAAATACTAATTAAAAAGTGTAGAGTATGAATGAATGWCTTATGACAGTGTTATGTACGAGTTATTATTTMTATTTTTTATTTTTATTTAACTAGGCAAGTCAGTTAAGAACAAATTCTTATTTACAATGACGACCTACCCCGGCCAAACCCTAACAAAGACGATGCTGGGCCAATTGTGCGCCGCKCTATGGACTCCCAATCATGGCCGGTTGTGAAACAGCCTGGAATCAAACCAGGGTCTGTAGTGATGCCTCTAGCACCGAGATGCAGTGCCTTAGGATTCCCGAGTGGCGCAGCGGTCTAACACCTGTGACCGTGTTATGTAGGCATTATAACTTACTTGAGTGATTTGTGTGGCTGAATCTCAGACTCAGAGACACCACCCAGGGCATGGCCCAAGGCACAGTCTTCATGGTGAAGGTACATCTCCCATTGTTCAACAGAGGCACCAGAGGAGAAACATCAGTGAGCCAGCGCCCAATGCCTCTGGGGGAGGAACATTAACATTGTTAAAATAATTTGCAGGAGCGTTTCTTTAAGCCAAAGGGGATCGCTTTGAAGTGGTAAAGGCCATAGGCACAGAGGTAAAAGGCCCAGTGGAGTCAAAAACGGGATTTTCCTATGTTATATACATATATATACACTGCTCAAAAAAATAAAGGGAACACTTAAACAACACAATGTAACTCCAAGTCAATCACACTTCTGTGAAATCAAACTGTCCACTTAGGAGGCAACACTGATTGACAATAAATTTCACATGCTGTTGTGCAAATGGAATAGACAAAAGGTGGAAATTATAGGCAATTAGCAAGACACCCCCAATAAAGGAGTGGTTCTGCAGGTGGTGACCACAGACCACTTCTCAGTTCCTATGCTTCCTGGCTGATGTTTTGGTCACTTTTGAATGCTGGCGGTGCTTTCACTCTAGTGGTAGCATGAGACGGAGTCTACAACCCACACAAGTGGCTCAGGTAGTGCAGCTCATCCAGGATGGCACATCAATGCGAGCTGTGGCAAGAAGGTTTGCTGTGTCTGTCAGCGTAGTGTCCACAGCATGGAGGCGCTACCAGGAGACAGGCCAGTACATCAGGAGACGTGGAGGAGGCCGTAGGAGGGCAACAACCCAGCAGCAGGACCGCTACCTCCGCCTTTGTGCAAGGAGGAGCACTGCCAGAGCCCTGCAAAATGACCTCCAGCAGGCCACAAATGTGCTGATTGATTGCATGTTGCGTTTATATTTTTGTTCAGTATACAGTGGCAAGAAAAAGTTACCGGGATTTCGGCATAAATTGGTCATCAAATTTGTTCTGATCTTCATCTTAGTCACACAGTGTGCTTAAACTAATAACACAAATTATTGTATGTTTCTTGTCTATATTGAATACATAATTTAAACATTCACAGTGTAGGTTGGAAAAAGTATGTGAACCCCTAGGCTAATGAGACGAGATTGGAGATGTTAGTTAGAGCTGCCTTGCCCTATAAAAAAAACACACAAAATTTGAGGTTGCTATTCACAAGAAGCATTGCCTGATGTGAACCATGCCTCGAACATAATCTCAGAAGACCTAAGATTAAGAATTGTTGACTTGCATAAAGCTGGAAAGTGTCACAAAAGTATCTCTAAAAGCCTAAAAGTCTATAAATGGGGAAAGTTCAGCACTGTTGCTACTCTCCCTAGGAGTGGCCGTCCTGCAAAGATGACTGCAAGAGCACAGCGCAGAATGCTTAATGAGGTTAAGAAGGATCCTAGTGTCAGCTAAAGAGTTACAGAAATCTCTGGAGCATGCTAACATCTCTGTTGATGAGTCCACGATACGTAAAACACTAAACAAGAATGTTGTTCATGGACAGACACCACGGAAGAAGCCACTGCTGTCCAAAACAACATTGCTGCAAGTTTGCAAAAGTGCACCTGGATGTTCCACAGCGCTACTGGCAAAATATTCTGTGGACAGATTAAACTAAAGTTGAGTTGTTTGGAAGGAACACACAACACTATATGTGGAGAAAAAAAAGTACAGCACACCAACATCAAAAACTCATCCCCACTGTAAAGTATGGTGGAGGGAGCATCATGGTTTGGGGCTGCTTTGCTGCCTCAGGGCCTGGACAGCTTGCTATCATCGACGGAAAAATGAATTCCCAAGTTTATCAAGACATTTTGTAGGAGAATGTTAGGCTATCTGTCCGCCAATTGAAGCTTACACGCAGAAGTCGAAGTAGAGCAAACAGGACAACGACCCAAAACACAGAAGTAAATCAACAACAGAATGGCTTCAACAGAAGAAAATACGCCTCTGGAGTGGCCCAGTCAGAGTCCTCACCTCAGTCCGATTGAGATGCTGTGGCATGACCTCAAGAGAGCAGTTCACACCAGACATCCCAAGAATATTGCTGAACTGAAACAGTTTTGTAAAGAGGAATGGTCCAAAATTCCTCCTGACCGTTGTGCAGGTCTGATCCGCAACTACAGAAAACATTTGGTTAAGGTTATTGCTGCCAAAGAACGGTCAACCAGTTATTAAATCCAAGGGTTCACATACTTTTCCCACCCTGCACTGTGAAGGTTTACACTATGTTTTCAATAAAGACATGAAAATGAATAATTTTTTGTGAGTTATTAGTTTAAGCAGGCTGTGTTAGTCTATTGTTGTGACCTAGATGAAGACCAGATCAAATTGTATGACCAATGCAGAAATCCAGGTATTTCCAAAGGGTTCACATACTTTTTCTTGCCACTGTACATTTCCACACTATGAAGTAGGAATAATAGTGTGAAATTGTGAAAATTATGATAATGGCCTTTTAGTGTGAGAGCTGTTTGAAAAAACTGCCTGGGATTTCTGCTTGTTGTGCACGGGTGGAGTTTTGGCCTGCCTGGTGACATCACCAAGCGGTGTAAGTTAATAGACCAATAAAGAGTTTCAAACCTCTCTGACAATAACAGCTAGTTTTCAGGTTACATATCCCTCCCATTAGYCTCCTCCAATTAGGCCCCTCACTTAGACCACTCCGAGCAATATTTTTTTTGAGAAATGCTCTTGATAAGAAGCTATTTGGGTTTCTTTTTGACCATTTTAATTGAAAATAATCACAGTAAGGTACATCATTGTTACGCATAAATTATTTGATATGGAGATTTTTAAAAAACATCTGCATCAATGGAAGTGGAACAGCTTTGTCCTTCTTGAGTGATCTTAACAAATATCAAAATGCATTTTGGGGACTCATGTCACATGGTATCCATGTCAAGTGACAACAAATGCACAGACTATACCTGCGGAAGGCTGTTATCCAGCGCCCCATCTCCATGTTGCAGTGGGGACTGAAATGATCACAGCACACAAACAGCTGCACAGTGTGGTCCCAGTGGGCGCAGGAGTCATCCCTCTCGCTGGGACACGACAGAGACGCGTCCAACTCCAGCATGTCAAAATCCAACATGTCTACCGACACAATGAAATGGAAAATTCAATATTCCGATCCCCTTTAAATACCTATCAAATTATATTCAAAGCTGATGCATTTATTGCCGACTTAGTGTATGGCTCGACCATAAATGCTGAGTGTACAAAACATTAAGAGCACCTTCCTAATATTGAGTTGCACCCCTTTTGCCATCAGAACAGCCTCAATTCGTTGGGGCATGGACTACAAAGTATCGAAAGCGTTCCACAGYGGTTCTGGCTCATGTTGACTACAATGCTTCCCATAGTTGTGTCAAGTTGGCTGGATGTCCTTTGGGTGGTGGACCATTTTGATAAACACAGGAAAATGTTGAGTGTGAAAAACCCAGCAGCGTTGCAGTTCTTGACACACTCAAACCGGTGTGCTTGGCACCTACAATACCCCGTTCAAAGGCACTTAAATCTTTTGTCTTGCCCATTCACCGTCTCAATGGCACACATACACAATCCATGTGTCAATTTTCTCAAGGCTTAAAAATCATTATTTAACCTGTCTCCCCCTTCATCTACACTGACTGAAGTGGATTTAACAAGTGACATCAATAAGGGACCATAGCTTTCACCTGGATTCACATGGTCAGCCTGTCATGGAAAGAGCAGGTGTTCCTAATGTTTTGTACACTCAGTGTATGTGTAAATGACCTGGTAGATACAATGAGGTCTCTTTACCAGAAGGCAGGTTCACAGTGYCTACTGCTCCACTCTGTCCTTGCATCTGGACCTTCTCAAACACAGGGACCACCCAGGCTGGGTCACGGAGTCTAGTCTGAAGCCCCTCATAGAAATCAAACCTAGGAGGGAACGGTTACAATTACCAAATAGATGAAAATATTTATCTTTCTTCACATACTCCTGACATATGAATTCCTGATGTCTTCAGTATACTGACATATGAATTCCTGATGTCTTCAGTATACTGTACATATGAATCCTGACTGTCCAGTATACGACATAGGAATTCCTGATGTCTTCAGTATACTGACATATGAATTCCTGATGTCTTCAGTATAACTGACATATGAATCATACCTGTACTACTCAGATGATTCCATATGAATATGACATTCCTAATGCCTTCGGGATCTTCAAAAGTATACTGCAGTATGAATTCCTGATGTCTTCAGGTATTACATTGAACCAGTGACCGTTAAGTATATCATCACAATAGAATCGCTCAGAATTGACGTGATTCCGAGTTATAGATATTACGGATCAATGATCCGAAATGTCCTGATGTCTTCACGAATATACTGACATCGTGAATTCCTGGATGTCTTCAGTATGTCTCACGTGACATGTAGAAATTTCCCTGATGTTCTATTCGAAATATACTTGGGACAATGTGAATTATCCTGCATGTCTTCAGAATATCTACATGTGCATATATGTCAGGCTGTATTCTTCATCAGTTAATGACTAACACATCTGTTGGAATTCCTGATGTCTTCATCAGTATACTGACATGATGGAATCTACATCAGATACTGACATGATGAATTTCCTGATGTACCTTCCATCAGCTATTACTGACATATGAATTCCTGATGTCTTCTCAAGTATACTTGAATATTCACATGATTAGATTCTATGTCATAGTATACGACATATGAATAATCCTGATGTCTTCAGATATACTGACATATGAATTCCTGATGTCTCAGTATACTGACATATGAATTCCTGATGTCTTCATCAGTATACTGACATATGAATTCCTGATGTCTTCACAGATACTGACATAGAATTCCTGATGTCTCAGTATACTGACATGTGAATTCCTGATGTCTTCAGTATACTGACATGTGAATTCCTGATGTCTTCAGTATACTGACATGTGAATTCCTGATGTCTTCAGTATACTGACATATGAAATTCCTGATGTCTTCATCAGTATACTGACATATGAATTCCTGATGTCTTCAGTATACTGACATATGAATTCCTGATGTCTTCAGTATACTGAAATATGAATTCCTGATGTCTTCAGTTTACTGTAATAAACTGGGGAATCCAAAGTGTGCTTACTGCTTACCACTGGGCCTGCCAGTTGATAAACTTGAAGGAGGGGTAGAGGAACCAGCCCATCTCAGACAGTGCCCCCTGCTGGTCAATGCCAATGAAGAAGTTTGGAGAGGGGGTACTCTGAAAGGACACATTCACCATGTGCCCATACCTACAAAACATAGAACAGAATATAAACATCCATTTATTAACTTTATTTGGTCCAATATTCATTAATGGTTGAGAATTTGACAATCAACAAGTGTAAAATAACATACACAGTAGGTTCTATTGACCATTGCACGCATATCTCATCAGGTCAGGAGTCGATAGATAATTTCCATGAGTAATCCGTCTAAGACTACTGAGAGAACACAATTATCCTTAGAGGAAGCATGGCTTCCAGTGAGTTAAGTGAGGAAGGCAACTTGACCTAACACTGTATGAGTCAGTCAGTGTTAGTTACCGAAGGGCCTGGGCTACAGAGGGCTCGCAATGCACCATGGCAGCAGGTATGCCTAGTGGCGTAGAACATTCGTCTCCCACACAGTTCATATCCTGGATCGGGTTTCCAGGACCTGCATGGATAAGGACACCTGTGGCATTGGACTTGGCCATGTTCTTCACCTAGGGACGGAAACAAACAATGTCAATGTGTTCCTTCATGTCGAGTTCAGGCACATGGAAAGTCTGTGAGTGTTTACACAACCTCTCAAACTCTATGGGCTACTGTATAACAACTCTTCTGTTAAAGCTGGTAAATGGCAGTTAAATGTTTCCACGCATCTCTCCACCTATCCCTCTCTCTGTCTCATAACTGACCTTGGTGAAAAAGGAGCAGTTGCCCTCGGAAACCCAGGCAACAGCACTTGCAGCGGAGGGGGCGGGCTCACATCCATCGCCTGCATCAATCAACTGGTGTTTCATCTGGCTCCAGGAGCCCATCAGCCAATCGTATCGCGCATCAAGTCTCTTGACAATCACCGGCATGTTCCACACTGCATGTAATTAACATTTCAATAAATACATAACTTCCAGAAGATGGACATAGAAAACAATAAATACATAACTTCCAGAAGATGGACAT
This sequence comes from Salvelinus sp. IW2-2015, assembly GCF_002910315.2. Taxonomy (NCBI): domain Eukaryota; kingdom Metazoa; phylum Chordata; class Actinopteri; order Salmoniformes; family Salmonidae; genus Salvelinus; species Salvelinus sp. IW2-2015. Next base: position 10,181,547 of record NC_036874.1, on the reverse strand, counting down.
AGAAAACAATAAATACATGGCCCATCTGTCATTAAATAACTGATGACACTCTGAGAACTCTGAACTATAATATGTTCCTCCGGGATAGAATAATAATAGTCAAAAACAAAAGTTAAATGGACCACAAACAGTTGGGATCTAAATGCAAGGGACAATGAAACTTCCACTGGTGCTTTGATGAGTGCACCAGTCGTACAGTGCATAGAGAGTATTCCCTACCTGTAGAGGTAAAAACTGCCTGAGAAAGGCCACAGTTGTGTCCGGAACAACCCCAAGAGTACAGCACACTGGGAATCCAGTTCCCTAAGCAAAATACAGGAACAGGGGAGAAGTGCAATCTGGACAAAACCTCTTTCTTTCTGTTGAACAGAAACACGAAGGGAAAGTTGTAATATGTCAGTTCAGTTCAATGTCTCCTCTATATTAACAAGCAACAGTAAACATTTGTGTTGCTACCTATGCGATGCTACACGAAGGACTTGATCTCTCATCCATAAGGCATCGTTGACAGAGCTGTCATCAAGAGACACGAAGAGGACTTGGGTGCTCTCGGGTAGGTTCTGGACCAAGTCGGTTAATGACGACTCAGAGTTCCACAGGCACTCCAAAAAGGCAGACTTGTTGGTAAAAGCATGAATTATCAATGGCCCTTTCAACCCTGCAAGTGGCGGGTAAACGAATTCTCCATCAAGGGTTACCACTTTGAAAGCTGGAGCTGTGTTACCWGGCTCCAATACCGTGACTTGTTGAAGAGTTATTTTGGATCTGAAGTTGATGGTGCTATGCGCAAATGTAGATGGTGAGAATGCACGCTCGTCTTGGTCTAAATTATGAGTTGACTTCATCCCTCTCATTTTCGCTGTTGCATCAATTTGAATTACATGTAGACCTAACGTTACTGTTAAGCAGCACAGCACCAAAGTTGATGATAACCAAGCCATATGTTCCTCCCTCAACGGTGGCGGTATGTCGATAATTTTCTAAATCAATTTGCACACAGCAGTATCTTAGGTCATTGCTGTGTAAATGCAAAATATGTATAAAAAAAATAAAAAACGATTTAAACTGACAGCATTGAGCCAGGGGTTGACAGATAGTACAATAACGAGTACTTCCTTGTTTATTCCAAGGGATGTATGAAGTGGGCGCGTGCACTTGTACGGTGGCCCATAAATGCTAAAAAGTCTTAGACGCAAGGATTATTACTGTATGTGTGCTTATGCTTGTTTCAAGGATTTCACTGTACACGCACGCACGCTCTCTCTCTCACACACACACCTGCTTTCTCGCTCACTCTGACACATCACACTCTTTCTTTTTATTGTGCACTACTCCCTACTTTTTGTTTAACTTTTCTTGTGTTTCTTTTATACTATATAAAGCGGCCTTGGGTCCTTAAAAAGCGCTATAAATAGGCTGCCATGTATTAAATATGACGTTTTGACGGCATTTGTATATGTTGTACTTCTGGATGGAATTGATTGATTGTGAGCCCAGCACATTAGGAAAAGTAGGCTAGCCTTGTTCCAGACATTTAGATTTTAGGCCTCTGTTGAACAGAAGCAACAGTGGTTTACCCCTTCAGAAATAAAACACAAACCTACTGACTCATAATATGACCTAATTATGTTACAACAAAACTGCTTGACATTGACACCCACTTCAGCTCTGTCTCTGCATAAAAACGCCGGCGCGCGGATTGTAATYTCATGCCAATGGATAGACGCACTTCTTTCTCTGTTAAAATTTGCTCCATGGGGTATACCAGCAGGCTGCATCTTTGAACTATTGATATTATAGGAATTCAGTATTTATTCAGGCCATTAGTCTGGTTTTATCAGTGAAGTTACTCTCATCAAATAAAATAAACGCATGAAGAGGAACAACTTTACGCACAGCACACCTGCTAACACAATGAAGATAATTCTACTCATCATGGTARTTTCCCTCGTTTTGGCAACTGTCCTCAGCCAAAAAATCTATTTTGATGACAGTTGGAGAGAAGAAAATGAAACGGTAGGACATTTCTCTCAAATTGGCAAAAATATGTTTGAAACATTTGACTATAGCCTAGGGTCATTGTCGATATTAAGATAAAAAAATGTTTCAGCACTGTCCGGTACATTTGGAAATGTGGACTATTTAGGAAGCAGACACGGGCAGTGATAGGCTTCATAATTTGCATCTCATGATTAGCCTAGGCTACATTCAAATGAATAAGCTAAATTGTGTATTTTATTTATTCAGAGCAAATGGCCACAATCTGAGCAATACAAAGAAATCCTGAAAAGAATGACTCGAAAACCTGAGTCACGCAAATTCTTTGGTCTTATGGGGAAAAGAGGCTCTGGTATGCTAACTACTTTCTAGTTATAATTCAATATTTTAAAGGACATATATTCTTTTCTACAAAAGCTCATCTGTATTTTTGCTTTTTCCCTTCCACTCTTTGCAGCAAAATCCCAGGTAACAAGAAGAAGTAAGTGTTGCATTTAATAGGATCTCTGTGCCTTGTATCCCATTGATATCTTCATACTAGTAGCCTCAGTTAAATGCTATTGAAATAGTCATTGCCAACAAAGTCTAATGCATGATAGAATTACATATGATAAAGGTATGAACACCACTAAGGTGGAACTGGTCTTCATATACAATTCCTGCAAGACTCTCTGGTGTGTAATGTCAAAATGGGATCACTGTGGGAGATATACTTTTTTCAGCCTGAAATAGCCCTACTCTCACCTCTTTTCCAGGGCAGAAATTTGAGTCTTTTGTTGGACTGATGGGTAAAAGGAGCTCAGAGGAACAAGGTAAAATACCAGCATTTAGTGTCRGACTATTCTGAGTGAGTTTTTTTCTCTTAGGACATACTGTTGATTACTGTTATTCCTGCAGGTAACTTCTAATGAATCTCCAAAGCAGCTACATACAACTTTGAATCAAAAGAATCAAGTGTGTACCAGGATGCACTGAAAATGTGTTTGCATGATTGTTTCAGTCAAGTGTGATGTCCAATATTTTGAAAACATTTAGCATCAAATTAACAGTACTTGCAAAAATTGCTTTAGACAATTAAGGAAGATGCATATTACTGTGGTGTGAAATGTCAAATCTATTCAGGCAAATAACCTGTTAGTGCTCTGAAAACATTCATATTGTGCATGTAATGTGGCAGAATACTTATCAAAAAACCACTAAACTGAGACACGCTGAATGAAGGTGGCGATATGGTGCAGACAAAGCAGATTAATACTAAACTACAGAGCAAAATAAGTATCACATTTAAACTGTTTAAATTTCAGTAGGCCTACATAATAGGTATTCTGAATGTAGTAATGCAGTATCAACATACATCTCTTATCAGAATTCATTGCATTACAAGTCTATCACATTTTTATTAAGTGACTTTGTACAATACAAATAAAAAAATACAGATGAGTACATAGCCAAAGCAAAATATGGTGTTGACTTTCCTTTCCCACATAATCTGATGACATGTGGAGTTACAGAAACATTCCTTTCATTTATTTTTGCTCTTTGTACGACTACTGAATGTACTTTAAACAGTCAATCCTCTTCAGAAACTAGTCAAAGCTTCAGAAAAATTCTCCATACAAAAAAAACATTACTTTAGCTGGCTCGGTATATATAAAAATAAACTAACTGAAATATAACATTTATGAAGTTAATGGTGGTCCAAGGCTAGTGAAATTAGCTAAAATCAGAAGAAAGCGTTACATTTTGGAAAAAGCTTCAGCCATAAAAAAGCCCAAGGTGCATTTTTGCCTCCAGATTTCCCATTACTCCTGTTGAGAGACTAAGACAGTTGTTTCGTGTTAGGCTACATTGCATGGGGAGCTGTTCAGTATGASGTTTATCTGTTACACTTCACTAAACAAAAATTATTTTGTAAATGCCATTTCCTTTTCCACATCATGGAAGATCTTTTGTGCATGTAAACAAATAAAACCACTGAAACATGATTGTATAACAGTTCATTTTTTTTGTTGCTCTGCATTAAACGGTAGACATCAGTTGTTAAATAGACAATGCAACCTTGGGGGGGAAGGGGGCAGTATTCAGTTATATATGGGTTTGGCCTGTCTAAGACGGTAAGTTTGGTTAAGGTAAACACATTCCTTGGAGAAGTCCACAGGCAGCTCTCTTCCGGTCATTGTGACAGTACATGCAGACCCAGCTGGGCTGTACAAGAGCTTTGGTGTTGGTTTGGTGCCCCACACGGATGTCCGAGCTGGCAACATTGGCAACAAGTACAACTTGGTGTTTCTGCAGACTGTCTCTAAAATATCTTCCCCTTCTTTTTGTTTTTTTCCAGAGTCCTGTAGAGGAGAATAGTATATAAGGCAATAAAATGACAAACATTTACAAACAGTGGTTGAGATATGATTATACAACAGTGACACCTTGAGATATGATTATACAACAGTGACATCTAGTGGGACAAGCTGGTATTACGTTCTGCACAGACCCTTGTTTGTGTGTCCAGTTGAGCTTTTTTCTCTAGCCAACAGACAACAATAAATAGAGCTACTCTTGTAACAACCAAAGACACCACTACAGTTCAGGTGTGTGACAGACAGTGTTACCTGGAGGCATCCAGTCTCTGTTGCTCCAGGCGCTGATTGGCCTCCCAGTTGGCCCGGTCATCCTCAAACTGGCGTCTCTTCTCCTCCAGCTCCTTGTGCTGGGCCTCCAGATTCTTCTTCATCTGCTCATGACGCCTCGACAGCTGCAGAAGAGACATTTTGAAAATACATGCTCACAACTGTGACTCACTGAATAACTGACAATTGTTGCTAAGAGGACTATCCTGGTTAAATAAGTGTGCATTTGGAAATGTAACACTTCAGAGAGGGGCAGTGACACACACGTCATTAAAACACACCCCACTCACTGTCTCACTAAGACTTTCAGTGCATCAACACCCACCAAAAAGTTACAGTGTTTATGCATCAGGAAGTAAGAAGTCAAACCATACGGTAGAGGTCAGTAGTGTAGTAAGGCAATGTGACTGATGTTACCTCAGCCTCGGAATCTCTCAGCTTCTGGATCTTCTCCTTGACCTTCATCTCAAACACCTGTTCCATTTCCATCTCCATCTTCTTCATCTTGGCCACGTGCTCCCTCCGCTCCTCCTCCATCTGAGCTAGGGGGCTCCTGCAGGGTCACACACACACGTATGCATGCAAACAGTCAGACCAGTCCTACAGTGCACCGACCTCCATCACACTGGAATAATCCGCACAGTAATGCCACCCCCATTTTCCTGCAGGGAATTGGTACATACAAGGGTCTATGCATGAAAGGAATGCTAGGACCCAACAATGTGGTGACTGAAGTGTGGAAAAGCAGAGGGAAGAAGAAACCCAATTTGCTCTGGAGCAGGGGACTCAAAGACCAGCACCAAGCAATCACGGAGCTGAGTTAGCTAAGCTGTTAGCATAGGCTAGTGAGTAACTGTAGTGAAATAGTGGTGCTTTGGGATGTTAGCTTAGCTAAATGTTAGTAAACGCAATTGAAAGTGAGAAGAAGCCACCAGTCCAACTACGCTAATTACATTTGAAGTATTTGGAATGTAATATGCATATTTATCAATTCCCAGTTGACTTCTCAATGTTGGCATCTACAGGGTTCCTGAGACATTGTCCGACATAAGGGGGAAGAACGGAGAGAAAACTGAACTGGGAAAAAGAGAACCCAGACAGGGGAGGAAAAAGGTATATTAAAAATAATAATAATGATCTAAGGAAACATAAATTGACCACTTACATGCCTTCACCTGTGTCATGTCTAAAAAAACAGAAACACACACACACTTAGCATGCTGTGATGAAATCATGCACTACGACAACGGGGAAAAAATAAACGGACTGACCGCACTAACAAAAACATGGACCAAGAACGAAACATCTACTTTCTCACYGTAAACAAGGAAAGGTTCACAAAGAAACAAAACCACTTTTCAAGAGGCATGAAACGGTGTGTGTAGTAGCAGTAGTAGCATGTGTTTGGTGCATAGCTGTGCGTTAGGAACCGCAGTGTGTGAGGGTGTCTCTCAGTAAAGAGCTAAGATGCTGAGCGTGGTTGGTGTACATAACAGGGTCTTAGGTGTAAGAGAGCAACAGTGTGGAATTTAAAGGGATAGTTATGGATTTATGGGCAATCATGCCCTTTTCTACTTCCCGGAGTCAGATGAATTTGTGGATACCATTTTTATATATCTGTGTCCAGTATGAAGGAAGTTGCTATCTAGCGCAATACTAACTAGCGTAAGCGCAATTGCTAACTAGCCTTAGCGCAATGACTGGAAGTCTATGGGRATAGACTTCCAGTCATTGCGCTTACGCTAGTTAGCATTGCGCTAGATAGCAACTTCCTTTAAACTGCACGAGAGACATAAAAATGGTATCCCAGAGTTCATCTGACTGAGGAAGTAGATAAAGGCCCTCATTGCCAAACTCCCGAAGTATCCCCTTAAGCTGTAATACCTGCATTTGGAATGATGTACCTATATTGGGGGAAGAAATATCTCCAAGAACACTACTACAATAACATCCATTTATATACAGCCTAAATATCACATCAATATGATAAAACATTTCAAATGTCCAGTAGATTATCTGTCATGTAAAATATGCCTTTGATCATTGACAAAGAGAGTTAGGCTATGCCTAATAGAGAACCATTGGTAGCTGTTGGACTCACTTGGTCGACTGTTGACCCTTGACCCTGTTGTTGTCCTGTCCGTTGTAGGTGACAGCCGCCAACTTCCTGCTGCGGTAGTTCTCATAGTGGACGTTATTGGTCACGTCCTTCAGGTCCTGCATGTGGGTTCTGTACGCACACAGAAAGACAGACAAAACAAGTCTTAGAAACCTAGCAAGTTGAGGCTATGGTCAATGTTGTTGACAACGTAACAAAAAAAATGCATTGTCATTTCCCCATTTTCTATCAATTGTTCACTTCATGTTTGAGTCTGTACCTGATGAGCATGTCTCGTAGGATGGTGAAATCACAGTGGTCRCCGTTCTCAACTGCAAGGAAAGACAATCAATACATATTCAAACCGCTCTCCAGAAGGAGCCTCTTACTATTACCGATTTTCCTTCTCTGATCAAACTACATCTCCCATCATGCCTGGTACCTTCTGCCACTCCCCATGGGTACTGTCGTCCTCTGGTCCTCTTCCCGTTCACCTCGATGATGGTGTTACTGCCCACCACGGCCAGGGGCAGACGGTCCTGCAAGAAAAATAACACAATGACGTGTGAGACGAGTGTGTGTGTGTATATGCAACAGCCCTTCCAGAATTTWGTGATAGGCTAGTTGTGGGCCAAAATATTTGGTTTTGCTGCAGCAATTCAGATATTTCGCACGGCAATTTGTGATGATTTTGACCAATTTGGAAAAAAGTTTGACGTGCTGCTTGATTGAACCATTTTATGCTGTAAAAGTTAGTTATTGGTTAAAATGTCCAGCACTCTGTGTGTTTTATGTGGTAATAGTGCAGTGACTGGTAATTTGCACGCTCTCGCACAATAAGCGGGGAATTGTTGATTATGCAAAAACTAATTGCAATCGCAATATCCAGGCGGGACTGATGTAGCTAAGTGCCTCACAGTTTAAATGGCTAAGTTCGTTGGTGCATGCATGGTGTTTAAAACTACTTGCAGAACATTTGTGTCATACCTTGATCTTCTTCACCAGTTTGTTCTCCTCCTCATCATCCGTCTCTGGGAACTCGTAGATCTGGATTTTGTGCTCCAGGATTTCCCGCATGATCTGAGGGACCGTTCAGTATGTTTTATTAACAAGGACCCCAATGACAATCCAAAAGACACGTGGGACAGTTCTTTATCATGTGGTATCAACTCCCTTCGGAATTTCCTCTGGGTAGTACATTCATACAGTCTGAAGGCATCGTCGGAGCAGTATGTGGAATAGGAAACGGCCCATTCTGCCCAAAKAGTCTATTTCTATCTGCAACAATCAAGTCTTCGTGTTTGTAGACCCTTGATGCCCAGCCTCCAGACAGAGCCCACTGACCTGCTTCTTGAACCGTTGGCACTCCTCTGGGGTGAGAGTGTCTGCTTTTGCGATCAGTGGGATGACGTTCACCTTCTCATGCAACCGTTTCATGAACTCAATATCCAGAGGCTTCAGTCTGGAGGGAGACATGGCATAATAACATTAGTACCATAAATGGTGGGGTAGGGGTGCTGATGGACAGATTCAGTCCAGTATTTTCATAGCAAACCATGAAGCTCACATTTCTTTCCTTAAATCTAGTAACTAATAAAACATTGCAATGGAGCTCTAGTAGTGTAAACAAACAAGCAATTTATCAACGATGACAACACAAATAACTATTGTCTGTGTCCCCAGAACACTTTCCCCAGCTGTTTCTCGTTAGCAGTGTCACTGTGCAAGGCACTCGAGTGTGAGTGAGCTATATCAGCTGGTGCTGTGAGGAGTGTGTGCGTGTGAGGGGTCAGTGTGTGTGAGGCCAGCATAAGCTGCTCATTCTAAGAGCCTGTCTCAACACTGACTGGGGGATTGCAAGGACAATGTCCCATAGAACAGAGTATGAACAGTGAACGCATGCACACCCCATTTACCCCACAGCCACGTCACACACAGCCTTCTCTGACAGAGAGCCGATTCCCTTTAGCACTATCAGTCATATGAAACACAACTATGTATGTATACTGCAAAACAACCCTAAAGAGAGAGAAAAAAACCTTTAAGAGGCKGTAGCCAAAAATGATTGGAATTTCTAATATGGGGTAGTGTACTTTACACTTGTGAAATCTTATATAAATCTTATGCAGCCCTCGCCATTCATTCACTGTCCGATCTCTCTCCCTACCACCTAGACTCACCCGTGTCCCGAGGGGGCGATGAAGTAGAGGCAGCACTGCACTCTGCTGTCGGGCATCAGTCGTCTGTTCACCCGCGACTCACAGTTGAGGAAATCCTCAAACTTGCTGTCTATGTGGTCGATGACCGGCTGCCAGCTGCGTGGTACATACAGCCACAGGGAGGAAACAAACCCACACACATTGAGCCAAAATGGTCACTACTTCCTGGAAACCTGTTCACAAGCTATGTCAAATGGGTCAAGATCAATGCATTTATTGGAGCCAAAATGGAGTTGTCAAACTTTGCGTACCAGTTGCTATTGTCCACAGCGTCGCCGAATCCTGGGGTGTCGACTATTGTGAGCAGGAGCTGGACACCACCTTCCTTTACTAACACTTTGGATTGCTCCACCTGGGAAATAGGGAATTATATTAGCATTCAATAGTTGTCTTGTCTAAATGCATACTATTACTATATTWGGTGTATGACAGTGAGATAGTGAACAATACAACTTTCCTAAGAACTGTCGTAAGAATATAAAGCTCTGGCTATTTAACAATGCCAGACCCAATGCGCTCAGCAAAACGCCTGTCTCCACAAGAGAGTGTTTGCAACAACACAGAAGAAATGAGCATACTGCCAATCCCAATGAAGGMAAAGAGGACCAAAACAACCTCTCAGGAAGACACCTTGTCCCCAATTGTGTAGCACACATTGAGGACAGTGGGTGACTCTCATTCTAGCTGCATGCATCAACATGCAGTCTAACACTGTGTTATTACCTAACTATGTAGAGGAACCAGAAAAACAGATGAGCATCTGTGTGGAGATAACGTTGCGTTTTGGAGACCAAGTTTCTCTACTAAATGACATGCAGTGCCTTCAGAAAGTACTCACGCCCCTTGCCATTTTGTTGTGTTACAGCCTGAATTTAAAAATATTTATTTTGAGATTTTTTTGTCACAAGCCTACACACAATACCCCATAATGTCAAAGTGGAATAATGTTGGTCAATTCTTTTTTACAAACTGATTAAATAAACGAAAAGCTGAAACGTCTTGAATCGTGCAGTGAATTTCAAACACAGATTCAACCACAAAGACCAGGGATGTTTTCCAATGCCTCGCAAAGGGCACCTATTGGTAGATGGGTAGAAGAAGAAAAAGCAGCCATTCAATAGCCCTTTGAGCATGGTGAAGTTGTTAATTACACTTTGGATGTTGTATCATGACACCCAGTCAATAAATGATACAGGCGTCCTTCCTAACTCAGTTGCCGGAGAGGTGACTTTAAAACAGTTGCAGCATTTAAAATGGCTGTGATCYGAGAAAACGGAGGATGGATCAACAACATTGTAGTTACTCCACAACACTAACCTAAATGACAGAGGAAGCATGTACAGGGGGGGGTCAGAAGGATTACTTTATCCTATCCTAGGTATTCCTTAAAGAGGTGGGGTTTCAGGTGTCTCCCATGTTATGGGTATGCTTGTACTCATTAATTAAGGACTGGGAAGTTTCAGGATAAAAAAGAAACGGAATACAGCTAAGCAAAGGCAAAATCCTAGAGGCAAACCTGGTTCAGTACGCTTTCCACCAGACACAGAGATGAATTCATCTTTCAGCAGGGCAGTAACCTAAAGGCCAAATCTACACTGGAGTTGCTTACCAAGAAGACAGTGAATGTTCCTGAGTGGCCGAGTTAAATCTACTGAAAATCTATGGCGAGACCTGAAAATGGTTGTCTAGTAATGATCAGCAACCAATTTGACAAAGCTTGAAAAAATGATTAAAATTATAAAAAAGGCAAATGTTCCATCCAGGTATGGAAAGCTCTTGGAGACTTACCCAGAAAGACTCACAGCTGTAATCGCTGCCAAATGTGCTTCTACAAAGTATCGACTGAGACTCAGGGGTGTGAAAACGTATGAACATGCATTTAATTTTCAATACACTTGCAAAAATGTACAACAACAAAAAACATAATTATGGGTTATTGTGTGTAGATGTGCGAATAGTTTTTGCTTTCATCCATTTTGAATTCAGGCTGTAACACAAAATGTGGAATAAGTCAAGGGGTATGAATACTTTAGTCTGCTCTATATCACAGAATGTGTTTCAAATTCCAAGGCATCAACACTGAGGCAAACTAACATGGTCATCGGTGGAAAAAGGATATTCAACAAGAGAATACAGGACTGTTAAGCAGAAGTGTTTTAAACTACCTGTACAGTCTTTTTGACTCTGTGCGAAGGCCCAGGGTATTCTGACGAGTACAAATCTGTTAGGAACAGAGAGTTGATCAACGTGGACTTGCCCAATCCCGATTCACCTAGAAAAAAAGAATAAAAACAGTTGCAGTAAAACAATCTATTTATTTTTGATCATAAAGCCTAATGACAGTGTTGCTACATTAGGGTCAGTGTCATTTTAAAACGAGGGAATCAATGCAACTCAAATCACCATACTGGCCTAGTGTGCACAGTATAACACATAGCTATACCAGCAAGAACACAACATTTAAAAGATATAAGGGAACACTGACATTATAAACAGCTAACCATACATGTTGAAAGCTGGTACACCCCACTGTGTGATAGCTATTCATGCAACTTTAGAGGCATCCAATGGTACTGTAGAAGCATCGAATAAAGCCCAGCCAATAAATCCCAAAGGTCYTGTCTTTGATTGAGGGCCATTGACATTTGTCCAAGACGACCATCCATCTGAATGATTGTGTAAAGGGCTAGGACAACAGCTCCTAGTCTGAACGTGGCTAGAGAATGCCTTATGCCGGCTGTGTGGTCCCGTTTATCTAGTATGGCTAGCCATTGTGTGCCTGGTCTCCATGCTCCTGGTGAATGGAATCATTAACGCAGTGGAAATGACCACTGGCACTGACCTCGATCATTAACGAGCTGCTGTTTACAGGCTACAGTATTGGGAGTTGAGCGCTACCATTTCAGTGTTGAGCGATTGCACTTGACAACGTGCATTTCAATGCCCATCTTCATACTCCTATGAGTATGAACGGCTAGTTTGTATCAACACACCAGTGTTTTCKATGTAACAGGACAGGTTGGCGTGCTGCGCTCAGCGAGGCATAGTGTGCTGTGCCAGTCACTGCTGATAACGCCAGCCCTTTCTGACATTACCAGTGACATGGGCTCATAGCTCCTCAAGACTGGGTAGAGGAGCAGGCTCTGCCTACTGCTGAGGCAGTGTGTTTGTAACAGTATACAAAACTGATATTGCAGAAATAGGACTTTAAAAATCGTATTATTATTCTCATTGCAGCAATCAGGCTGGCGAAATCGTCAAGGCATTTTTGGGCCCCAACAGCCAACTTGGGCACCATCCAACACACTGCCTTTAAAGGATATTTTTACACAGCAGGGTAAATCATGGTGACTTGTTTAAGAGGAACCCCGTTGCATGCGAGTGCCTGGCAAGGCAGGCATGTTTAGATAGGCTACTGACAAGTATAGCCTAACTTCTTAAAATTAAAAAAAATCAATGATAAACCCATGACTGGCTCAGAAAGAGGCTGTTGTTGAGATGAACTGCGAGACAAACTATTCTTAGCAGTGAGGGAGAAATTCTGCTATGCCGACCACAGGAAATGGTTTGACCCAAAGAAACATTTTCCCTCCAAACAGTGACTGATTAGCAAATGAAGGTCCTGGCCGAGTTCAACGACCGCATCCAAGTACTTCAAAAAAAAAAATACCCTTGTATTTTTGATAATACTGCGCAGTTTTTAATAAATCAAAGCTATTTTAATAGGCAGGCAGATGTGAAAAAAAGTTAAATGAGAGGTTGACTGAGAGGAGGTTAACCACACACACGCACACACTTTGCTTGCACATAACTGTGGTCACACACACATTCCTGTCTACAAATTTAACTTACCATATACAGCCTTACCTGGTCAACTGTATTGTGTAAACTGAAATGACTGAAAACATGACTCGGTTGAACCATGACCTCAATATATGAACAGCATTTTCTTACCCACAACCATCAGGGTGAATTCAAAGCCTCTCTTCACTGATTTTCTGTACACTTGGTTGGGAAGGCTAGCAAAGCCCACATACCCCTCCAGATTCTTTTGTTGCTGGAAAGTAACATATGAGCACAACATCATCACCACAGCATTTGCAATGTTATGTAACAGGCCTAGGATACTTTAAAATTAGGATAAAGTCCTTCTGATAAACAGGCAAATCAACATCGGCCTAACTGACCAATCCATCCATACTTACAGCTGTTTTATGGAAATAATCATGCGATGTGGTCCAACGTGAGGTAAGAGCCAAAGGAGAGAACACACGCGACAACAGTCAATATCAGCAATAATCCTAACACAGAATTATTTTCACAAACTGGAAAACCTGGGGATAAATAACATGTGCTTAGGCTAGCAAGCATAACATCACAGAGTTGGATAGTATGATAATGTTATTCACTGTTGTTGGCTTCACCATGGGGTATAACGGAGTCCAATCTCTGTTGATGCCCTTAGCCTTGGACTGTCGTTCAAATATTTTCAATTGAAAGCCTATGTCAGTGCAAAATGATCGTTCAAATTGTATGTCTTCTTTATGTCCATGCATGGTATGAGTGAGATCACTATCTGTACACCAGTGGAGGCTGGTGGGAGGAGCTATAGGAGGACGGGCTCATTGRAATGGATAGAATAAAAGAAACGTGTCAAACCTGGCTTCCATGTGTTTGATACTGTTCCATATATTCCATTCCAGCCATCACAATGAGCCCGTCCTCCCACAGCATCCACTGCTTTACACTGTTACATGAAAAATGTAACAAATCCTTCTTCACGATTATGCTAGCTAGTGTGGTTTCCGTTTCAGTTTGCGGGTCAACTGAAGGAAGTGGTGAGAGGTGTACACTCATGACTGCATGAGAAAAATGTGTATCTTCACCACAATTTAAATAGGCCTTCTTTAATAAAAACCTGACTCACTTTCACTTCGTCCTACCCTAAACCAATTTGAAAAGGCAGACACCCAAAGATACCCCATCTTCACACTTGACCATACTCTGGTTTGCTGTTTTCGACACTATAGGGTGTCACACACACTTCAATCTATTTTTCAGTGTCGAACTCATGGGGAAATCAAGTGTTTGAAATAACTGGAAGTAAATACATTGCTTGACATTATTGTTTTGCTAGCTAACCATTAACAATGGCTTGCTTGGTGAATACTGGGACAATAATTTAAGGGTAGGGTCTTGGCGTTAGCATTTTCTGAATCGTAGGCTAACAAGCCAGCTGGCTAACGTTAGGTGGTGAACATGACGTTATCGCCACACACTGGAAAAAAAGCTAGCTAGCGTTACCTCGATGGAGTTTACTTAACAAACACCAGATACATAGAATAAGACATTCGCTTTTGGAATGAACCACTAGGTAGGTAAACATTTAGGAAAGTAATTAGTGATGAGGTAGAAAATAACTACACAGGAAATGCCTTAGCTAACGCTAACCTGCTAGCTAAACTAGCAACTCATCCAACAACTGGTGGGGGAGACGACTGGGCGTTGGTTACTCWGACAATTAGAAAGCCACAAACAACCATTACTTTAAAATAGCCATTCTGATACAACAAGCTATACATGTAATTTCCAAAGCAGTTTTAGGACATTTTTGATACAGTAAGTAGGCTCACCCATAATGTTGACGTTCGCTGCCGCTCAGAAACCGATCATTCACAACCCGACATTCCGCTTCTTACCACTAGCGCATACCTACGTACTATGGCCGACGTAATTTCACACCTGAACGACGGAGAGTACGCCAGATACAATGCGTACTGAGATTATGAATAGCAAAAATTAAGGACCAAATATCTCGCGGTAGTTTGTTCATTGRCTGAGTTATCCACATGCTATCGCGACAACAATATTACATTTTTGCTTAAGAGAATCTCTGTTTTAATTTGATGTATTTTCCATCAACAGAAACCTGACAGAAACTCTGCATCTACTTAACTTTCCAAAATCGGAAGTTTATTTTGCATATAGATCGATGCACACAGGTTAGTAGTTTATGAAAAATAAATATTAATCAAAATAAGAGCTATAAACCTACTTGTTAAATACAGTTATTTAGTATTAATATGTTTATTTATGCACTTGGTGAAACTGGAACAACCACTGAACTATAATAACAGGGGAACAACAAACAACTACATTCCAAAGACAAAATTATCTGGTGACGGAATGTGAAAAAAAGGCGTCAGTTGTATCCATAGAAACTACCACATAATAATGTTGCTTCCTCCTATTGGTTAAAACTATCATCAAATTCAGTATGACCTTTTCCAATTCGGGCACATACTTTCCCATAATATGCCCATGAATAAACTGCATCATTGAAGGAGAAAACAAGCTTGAAAAATAATAATAAAATAACAGGTGTATCTTACATATTTGCCATGGTGAATGAGGGTAAGGGACTGCTCAGTGGCTCAAAGGAAACATGTTTGTCCTTTGTTTTGTGTTCCCTTGTAGTGGATGGCTGCATTATTCCCGAACTATGTCGCACATGTTGTTGTTCAGTGTTACTAGCTACCGCTAGGCTAATGTTTCTAAAACAGACTATGTTTATTTGTATATTGAGAGCAGTTACAATGTACCAAATGCCATGATATTGAATGCATTGTTATACTTTGTCAATTATCGGAAGTTGAACCTCAGGTAATGACCCATGGAAGCAGAAGGGAGTTTGTATAATGCCCAACCAATTTAAAAAGGTGAGAAGAGCAGGCAAACTACTCCACAAGTTAAAGGGACCAGACAACAAGTATGTCGTATTGAAGTCATTTCAGGTTCAGTCAATTCAGATACTGCACATGCATAATGTCAAAATAGGCCTACTTTTTGGGGGACATTTTCAACTAAAATATTTGCACACAACTGATATCCTGTTTTGACTGGAATAAAACAATTGACCAAAAGGTAACACTTTTTAGGGAATCAGATGATCTCAGGAAACTTCTGTCCCTGCTTGAAACTAATGCTCACAGACACCAGGTAAGGACATGTCAATTCATATGAATGTCAAACCCTCTATTTTGTGTACAATATGATGTGATCAGGTTTGTCTGCCTGACATCCCAGCTGCTGCCTGACATTCCAGGTGGCAGCATTGAGACAGTCATGTAAGGTCCGCAACAGTGGAGGAAGATCCCAGACCACTCTCCAGCTAAATAATGCATGCAAAAATAGGAGTCAGATTCACATCATCTCTGAAGATCCTGAGCTGGAGAAATTCAGGTATATCCCTAAATAATGCATTTAGGATTCCTTAAATATTATTGATCACATAATTAACTTTTCTTACACATCTTTCCTTCTAACACCGCAACATCCAGAAATCAACATTGTTTCAACAGTCATCCTCAACATATGCTCTTTTTGGAGATCCTTACCTCTTTGGTCAAGAACAGACTGTGCATGTAGTCTCATGCAGTTTCAACAATTTTTGTGCAGCTGATGTTGTTGATGAAGGTCTTGAAAGTTGCTCAGTTGTGTGTGTACTTCCGTTGTAGTGACTGGGTCGACCATGCACCACCTGAGTCTGTCCTTAGAGTGCTCATCTGTCTGCAATTGCTTATAAGAGAACCCCTTTATCATGTAAAACGAATGATGGTCCTTTTCTTCCTTCAACTTCATATGATGTAAAATAGATATGACTTGTGCTGCCTTTCTTTTATGACTTGTTGACAAAAACCTGACAAAAACAGGACAATTCAACACTCTGAATTCAGGTATATTTTTTAATTCTCTTCATACCCTCTCTTTTCAGAGAGTTTTTCATCAACTCCAAGCTGTTGATCTTCTTGCAAGGGTAAATGTACTTTAAATCTATTTTTAAAAACCTTCAAGTCTGACAGCTTGTGTTGCTTTTTATAGTTGCCGCTTTCTGTCCCGTTCACTCCCTCTCCAGTACATGGAGTTGATGTGCAGCAGTTATCTGGAGTGTGGAAAGCAGACATTTGCTATGGAGAAGTTGGTCACTATGACATGTGAGTTATCAAATCCCCCCAAAAAGTAGCCTGTATTTCCCTCAATGTCCATCCTTATCATTCCTTGTCTTTTCATTCCTGAATAGATATGTTTCAGAAACTGTRTGCAGTGGAGGACCAAAGGCAGTGGGTTATTGAGAGTGGAGCTCATAAGGTAAACAATTGTAAAAATTGCACTGCCTTGTACAATATACTATAGGATTGTGTTAAATAAAGAACTGTACTCCTAACTGACTGTTAGTCCAATGTCTGATCCCCATTACTTGTGGATAGGTTTCTTTCTGTCTGGGAAAGTAGTAACTAATGAGCATATAATGATATAAGATTTCATGCTCATGCTCAGACCCTGGTAAAGCTCCTATCAACACATGACAGCAGTGTGTTACTAGGTTCCCTCCTAGCACTCACCTCATTGGCTGAGAGGTAACTGCTCTTATAAAGGGACCTTGGGACATCATGCATACCTTTTAGTAAGAGTATACACTGTAGCTAACACTTAAATACATCGCTTGATCTATCCCCTTGTTCAGAATGCAAGGAGAAGATAGGAGAGTTGTCAATCGTGYAGAATCTTCTTGTTATACTACAAGATTATGACTTATTGTCCATAAGGTACAGTGCCTACCTCCCTAATRAGTCACACACTATGCGTTCATCTTTAAGCAATAAAGTTGCTTCAAAATAAACAGTTRGCCTTACACCCRCATCAACAGCACGACTATATCAGTAGCAATAACATGCACCTTCCAATGTCTTGCTTTGATGTGTGTTTTGCATATCCATTTTTCTTTGTGTCCCTTTCAGGATGAGTGCAGAGTTGCTGCGGCTGCTTTCCCCGGTGCGGCAGGTGSGGGAGCAGGTGAGGGAGTGCGAGGGCCTGCCAGTGCTGCTCAGGCTGCTGCCCGGGGAGCACCTGAAGCTGATGTGGAGCGTAGTGTGGGTCCTGGTCCAGCTGTGTGAGGAGCCAGACACCAGCGCCGAGATACACACCTGGGGAGGGGTGCAACAGCTGCTCCACATCCTCAACAGGTGAGAGGCTGCCTCTGGATAGACTAAAGAAGTATCATAAAAGTTCATGGAGAGCATAGACTACTCAGGAGTTCACTGGGTCAAATGCAGTATATTGGGTGAGGCCTAGGTAGTGCATATTATGACCTTGAGAAAATTGTGATTATGAGAAAATGGTATGCAACCTCTGGTTAGGCTAAAAATGTCACGCCATGTCTCTGTTTCACCTATTCCTGTGATTGTCTCCWCCCCRTRTGGGTGTCGCCTATTTRCCCCAGTGTATATATTTCTGTGTTTCCTGTCTCTCTGTGCCAGTTTGTCTTTTATGTTTAGTCAACCAGCGTGTTTTTCCCATACTCCTTTTGCTATTCTCCTTTTTCTAGTCCTCCCAGTTTTGACCCTTGCCTGTTTCTGGACTCTGTACCCGCCTGCCTGACCAGCCTGCCTGACCATTCTGCCTGCCTTGACCACGAGCCTGTCTGCCACTCTGTACCTCCTGGACTCTGATCTGGTTTTGACCTTTTTGCCTGTCCACGACCATTCTCTTGCCTACCCCTTTGGATTAATAAACACTGTAAGACTCCAACCATCTGCCTCCTGTGTCTGCATCTGGGTCTCGRCTTGTGCCTTGATAAAAATAGTATTTCAAACTTTAGAACATATATTAATCAAGAGTTACTTAAGAGTTTAGTGGGTCAAAGACAGTGGTTGAAACATTGGTTAGTGCATATTATAACCATGAGAAAATGAAGTTGATGAGAAAGCGGTAAGCAACCCAGATCAGTAGACTTCTGTAATGTAATGTACCGTTCCAGTGAACGGGCGTACGTTTCGGACCGCTCCTCTATCGAGGCCAATGCAGCAGGATGCATCCAGAGACAGCACATCAGTGAGGAGCTCAGTCCGCAGGAGGGTGTGGACGACACCATATCTCTACAGTCAGGTAGGAACGTACACTGGATATGTTGACTATAGATCCTACAGATGGATCTACGTCCAACATAATCTTATGTAAATGTCTGTCTTTATTGCAGCATGCTGTGCTCGTTTTGGATGACACCACTGCACATCAGGTGGTTCAGGTAAGGGCACCTACCCACAAACAGAAACAGAGTGTTGGCTGCCGTTAGAATGGTCAATGAACTGGGCAGTATTTAGGACTATGATATTGATTCAGAATTGTGTTCGTGGAAAGGACATTTTTGAAATGCATTCTCTTTGCTTCATCAGGAGAATGGGGTAATTGCGAAATTGATTCTGCCACAACACTTTCTCAATGGACCAAAAGCAATATCCCTACAGGTATTAAACATGCTTTAGATAATGGTGTAATTACAATTATCATGTCATGTTTGTCCTTATACTGCAATGATAGTAATTATGTTATTGTTGATGTTGACAGTGCTATGCATTTCAGAACCTACGTTTCCTCTTCAGCATGGAATGTAACCGACATCTTTCAGAAAATGTATGAAAATCATTTTCTGTTTCAGGCTCTTTCCTACAGATTTATTTGAGATGTTCATTGATGTTGGACATTATGTGAGAGACATCACTGTCTATGAAGCACTTCAAGCAAAAGTTTCTCTCTACACGGTGAGACAACTACTATACTGTAAAAACGACTATACGTAACATACAGGTAAACACCAACATATAGCGTCTTAAAAGGTTGTTGGGCCACCATAAACCAAAACCGCTTCAATGCATCTTGGCATAGATTCTACAAGTGTCTGTAACAATATTGTGGAAGCACCTGCTTTCAATATACTTTTTATCCCTCATTTACTCAAGTGTTTTCATTATTTTGGCAGTTAGCTGTACATTCAAGGGCCCTCTCCTGTCTCCTTTTACCTGTTAAATACATTTAGAATGTAATGTAAAGCCCCGTATAATATGCTTTGGGGACCTTTAACAGAATGTGACTGGCAGAACGGGTGTTATATGTGGAGAATGAGGGCTGCAGTAGATATCTCAGATAGGGGGGAATGAGGCCTAAGAGGGTTTTATAAATAAACATCAATCTTGCGACAGGTATACAAAGATGACCAGTTTACAGAGGAGTATAGAGTGCAGTAATGTGTCCTGTAAGGAGCATTGGTGGCAAATCTGATGGCCGAATGGTAAAGAACATCTAGCCACTCGTGAGCACCCTTACCTGTCTATCTATAAATTACGTCTTCGTAATCTAGCATGGGTAGGATGGTCATCTGAATCAGGGTTAGTTTGACAGGTGGGGTGAAAGAGGAGCGATTACGATAGAGGAAACCATGTCTAGATTTAACTTTAGCCTGCAGCTTTGATATGTGCTGAGACAAGGACAGTGTACTATCTAGCCATACTCCCAAGTACTTGTATGAGGTGACTACCTCAAGCTCTAAACCCTCAGAGTTAGTAATAACACCTGTGGGAGGTGGGGCATTCTTCCTAGCAAACCACATTACCTTTGTTTTGGAGGTGTACAGAACAAGGTTAAGGGTAGAGAAAGTTTGTTGGATGCTAAGAAAGCTTTGTTGTAGAGCAATTAACACAAAATCCAGGGAGGGGCCAGCTGAGTATAAGACTGTATCATCTGCATATAAATGGATGAGAGAGCTTCCTACTGCCTGAGCTATATTGTTGATGTAAATTGAGAAGAGCGTGTGGCCTAGGATCAAGCCTTGGGGTACTCCTTAGTGACAGGTGGTGGCTGAGACAGCAGATTGTCTGACTTTATACACCGCACTCTTTGAGAGAGGTAGTTAGCAAACCAGCCCAAAGATCTCTGAGACACCAATACTCCTTAGCCGGCCCACAAGAATGGAATGGTCTTCCGTATCAAAAGCTTTGGCCAAGTCAATAAAAATAGCAGCACAATATTGCTTAGAATCAAGAGCAATGGTGACATCATTGAGGACCTTTAAGGTTGCAGTGACACATCCATAACCTGAGCGGAAACCAGATTACATACCAGAGAGAATACTATAGACATCAAGAAAGCCAGTCAGTTGACTATTGACATGTTTTTCCAACACATTTTGATTAACAGGGCAAAATAGTAATAGGCCTATAACAGTCAGGATCAGCTTGATCTCCCCCTTTAAATAAAGGGCGAACCGTAATATCACTCCACACGTCATTAACATTCTTTCTGGTATATTTTCTACCGGTTTGGTTTTGATTGTTGTGTGCGGTTGTGCTGAGAGGTGAGGAAACAGAGTGGACAGAACCTTCTGGCTCTGAAGGAAGCGTATCTCCACAACCCTGCCTTTGGCAAAGATAAGAAGTCCAGAGACAGCAACGTGGAGAAGATAGTTTCTGAGCTCACCCTCGTTAAGGAACAGGTTAGAATTGGTTTACTATCGGCCAGATACAGTAGTTCATGTCTCACACATAGCTTTTGTTTGTTGATATTCTACCATGTGGTTTTATACAGTATTACCTACAACACACCAGTCAGTAGATATTTTTGAATGATGAGCACTTTTTCTCTGTTCCCTGAAAATGACCCATCCAAATGTTGTGAAATATCACAAGACATTCTTGGAAGGTAAGTYTCAGACACACCACTATATTGAGTTAACATTATTAAAATACCAGCTTTATAAATGGCTATGAACACTGTTTCAGGTGACAGGCTGTACATTGTCATGGAGTCGATATAAGGTGTTCCCCTCTGGGACCATTTCAACTCTCTGAAAGAGAAGGAGCAGCAATTCACAGAGGAGAGACTTTGGGACATATTCATCCAGGTAAGTATCGGCCTCCATTGCTTTGCACTGACAACAAAGCTACTGTGACCGTGAATTCTCTCTTGGATAATTACTATGAAGGAATGAATTAATCAATGCTATGATGTTGTTTACTAAAGAGTGCATATCCTTGTTTGGTTTTTTCTCCCGATGAAATTCCTCGGATGTGTCTGGCTTTAAGGTACCTGCACAGGGAGAAGAGGATCATCCACCAAGACCTAATAACGTCATGCTGGGAGAAAGGGACAAAGTCACTATCAGTCAGTCAATCACAGTTGTCCTTTTCATGCTCTATTTCTCTCTCCTCATGGCATCTCCTACTAAAACCAGAGGCACACGTAAACGGGAATGAGTCAAATTCTTCAGCAAACCACTTACCATTCATTTTACGTACATCATGTCCTTATGCCTGAAGGTATACGTGTCGGTAAAACATTTGACCTGAATCCATTTCAGCTGGCTAAACAGAAACAGGAGAACAGCAAGCTAACATCAGTGGTTGGGACCATACTGTACTCCTGGTGAGTTGTGTATAATAGTTACTCAGGGGAGATTTCAGGTAGATCTGTCCTGATGATGAAGTAGGTCGTCTCTAAGGTACGACTGCCTTTAGCAAGCTTCATGACTGACACTCCAATATCATTTGAATGATCTCTACAACTGCCCCTTATTGTGTGTGTGTATATGTGTGAGTGTAGTCCAGAGATAGTGAAGAGTGAGGCGTATGGGGAGAAGGCTGATGTCTGGGCTAGCGGATGTATCCTCTACCAGATGGCTACACTGAGGCCTCCGTTCTACAACAGCAACATGCTCTCCCTCGCCACCAAGGTGGCACGCAAACGCACATATACACACACACTACTCACATAGGTTCTCTATGTACCTAAGGCTATTGTTGCTAAACTGTGATTTGTGTTGGTAGATTGTGGAGGCAGTCCATGAACCAGTGGAGCAAGGCCTTTTCTCAGAGAGAGTCACAGACATGATTAAATGGTAAGATGTTAAAGTGAATTAATTTATGTTTCACTTAAATATTTTTGATGTGGATAGCAAAGGGCTCTCATTGCATCACACAAATCAATGATGGACAGTGCTTGACAAGATGCTACATTATCTGATTACTACCTAAATAACTCCCATAATACCCCTCAGGTGCCTGACAACCGACGCAGACTTGCGTCCAGACATCGTGGAAGTCAGCTCCAAGATCTCTGACATCATGATGAGGTTCATGGACAGCTTGTACACCTCCCAGAATGCTTTGGAGAGGAGGGCGGAGCGAGACAGGAAGCGAGCACAGAAGTACTTCCTGGAGAGCCATCGGGGCAGGGGCAGCTGCCGCCACTCCTCTAAAGACCAGGAGAAAACCCCTAGTAGGACTGATGAGTCCATGGTACCATACTTCTCTTTAGGCCACAGCTCAAACTAAAGCAAAAAAATACACCGCCAAGGTAAATCTTCCCTGGATTATATGGCCATAATTTATGTTTCTCATAAAACATTTGCTACCATGTTGATTATGATCTATATGTTTATATAGATAATGGCTCCGATGGAGATCTAGATCCCTCTCATACCAACATCTCCACTGCCTCGGGGTATAAAGACGCTGGTGAGCACTTGAATTCAGATCTTTCAGTTACTAGGAGTATTCCCAAGTGAAATGTTTGGATTGGAATCAATTGATCTTCGTTATTGTTAAAGGGCCGGTAAAGAGCAGCATCAGTGCTTCTGTGGCAGATGAACAAATCTTAGCTGGGTGAGTCTGATGATCGTACTCTGATATATTATATGTTGTTGAATATTACCCATATCATCATTTCATCTGAAGAGTGCCTATACTGTTTGTGTCATGACAACAGTTTGTCAGTCAAGTGATAAAATAACCATCCTGTTTTCCTCAGTGGTGAGTTTGCTGTTCTGAAGCCAAAACCTCGACCAGCTAAATTGGGTAATTTTGAAGGATGTTCTGCTTTCCTCCTTTAACTCTTTAGTTAAAAGGGTTCAACTGATAAACATGTGGGTTTCGTAGCGTCAGCAGGAATCTGTGTGTCTCAGAGGAAGGTTCGGCAGATCGATGATCCCATCCAAAAACTCCTGGTATCACCTGGTCTATATGTACTTTAGATTTTCATTCGATTTAGAGTTCCGGTAATATAATGAGATATACCAGTTTGTTGGTGTATAAAGTATGTCTAGACATTTGAACCATTATATTTAAAATCATACTGTTTTTCACCATTTTATGTTCAGCTTCCCCCAGCTCTTCAGCACAGTGTCAAACGGCGGGCGATTGAGAGATTCAAAATGTCCCTGTTCCACTACGGAAGCAGTCCCTACAGTCTCAAGGTGGAGCTTAACAAGGTAAGTACAAGACACCAGGAACTTACAACAACGTTAGAGCGATCTGCCTCAACTTTGGAGTTGAACTGCGGTAGTCAGCGTGGCATTGTAAGCCTATATACCAGTCTAGTTCATCTAACGGGTTAAATCCGTATGTGTTGATCTCCATTTTGTTTCCAGCTGCTCTAGGGGTCTCCAGAGCCAATGGAGTCGGGCTCAGACTGGTGGTCTCTGGTCCAGTCATTTGGAGGAGACCATCTAGGTGCTGCCAAGCAAGGTACGCTAACCTCAGTGCTAGTGCATACTGGTTAACATAGCAATCTAACAGTACTGAGGCAACAGCCACAGCTACATGATTGTTGTGTACTCACGTTGTCTCCCATGGGGGTTGCTATAACTCTGTCTATGTGTTTACAAGCCTAAAATGTATCTGCTAACAAGTCTAACTTTGTGCTACAGGTGATATGGAAAATGGGAATCAGCTATGAGCAGATGTAGGTTAGTATCTGGGATTTTTTTTAATGTATAGAAATAAATACAGTAAGTTAGCCTGTTGAAGTTGACATTTTTGGACATGTCTATGTCTGGCTGAAACGGAGAAAGTGGAAATATGGATGGTATAAGTGATAATTCCTTTCAGGCCATTATAGAGGAGGTTCTGGAGGAGAATGGATAGAACGCAATGAGGAATGACCAGGGTGCAACAGGGACAAACAAGTGACCTCCATCCTTTATATATCATGTCTTTATTAGCATGCTAGTGTTTTCCAGTCACACTGTCGAAATGGGCTGGCACTACATTTCTTTGAGAGGCTGATAACCTTGATACACAGTCTACATAAAGGGGAAGTGTTTCACGACAGGCTCAAACAGAGACAAATAGGGTCAGAGTACTGATTTCGGGTCAAAGAAAGCAGTCATACTTCTCTATCAATATGCATATTAGACTATTTATGGCCTAAGACATTGAAACTGTATGGTTACTTGGAGTTTTTCCTCTTTGTGTTTGCACTGAGCTAATGTACTCATGCGTAGATCATATGTACAAATCTATACCGTTTCTAGGGTCTTTCTCAGTGGGGTGCTGTTGTGTGATTATTTTGTGACCGCTCTCTCTCCCAGGTTACACTTTCTTTACTCTAAGTAGACTCAGGATAGTGATTTTACAGCTTTATCTCTGGTTTTGTCTGACCTGCATCAGACGGCATGTTCCTAATGTCTCTATACAATAGTCTACTTCTAGATGATATTCTATGTTAAATGTTATGAATTGTACATTTTAATTTGTTTCTCAACAGCTATGCTCTGAGGAAATCTCAGATGAAGATTGATGCACTTTCTACCTATGTTTAACTTTTAACAGACAGGTATTCGTGTACCCAGGTCTGTGTGTTAATAGAAACTCTTGCATGTATTTCCATGACATGGGAAATAAATCTATTTCTGTGGAGAATCCTGTTTTGTATGTCTGGCTTTAGATTATTGAGCCACTCTTGAATATTTCATCTCATTGTGTTTATACAGTAATGAGTGTAATTCTCTACAAAGACCACAAGGAGCAGTATCAACCTTTGTATGGAGTACTGGCTCCTGTAAAGATTTAAAAATAAATGAGTCAGACACACCCAGGGTATATATAGTTTCAAGACTTTAATAGACCAATAACTATCTGAAATATGATCATAATCAATATCACAAAAAAAGCACCATGCCGTTCATCATAGGGATAAACATAACCATACAATGGTATGTAGAATACACGTTGACATGGTGAGAGTAATAGCACTTACTTAACAAAGCCAATCATGCAAGACTTMAAATAATGGAAACGTGAACCCCCTTACTTTAGAGWAGGTACCTGTTTTAAAATCTCTCGTACATTTGTGACCTACACACACCCAGTAATGACCTCCGAAAAATGCATCCTTTTTGAGAGTTAAACTGAATCCATATCATGCCTTGCCACTGTGTCGCACCACAATGGAATGTCCATTCACAATTCACATGAATTCCACTCCCATCCGTATAGAAAGGCTCTCTGTGTGAGGTTAATATGTTAAGCTACTCTCTAGTACTGCAATGCACTGTATGTATTTAAACCATCTTCTAAGCACCTTATGATACTGACCAACACACAGGCCGGTCCTGTTATAGCTCCAGTCACGTCCAGTTATGAGTATTCTCTTTTTCTCTCGGTATGTACGTCACAACTAAGTACTGTAGCATGATTCTATTTACAATTCCCTTTATATATTCAACTCTGAATACACTGTTTTCACTGGTATTGTTCACATTTCACCATCCTCATCATTTCCTTCCCGGAACATCCCACTGGAGGTATATTTTTCAAACAGGCCAGTGTCTATGTACTGTGTGGACATGGAGAGTGTGTGGGTGTGATGTTCTTGTCTGCTCTCTGCTCCTCAGACTGCTTCTGCTTCTCCAGGTTCTCCATCTCCTCCAGCATCTCCTGGATAAGAGGAGGCATGGAACCTGGGATCTCCATCTTCAACGTCACCACGCGCTCAGCTCCTGTGTAATTAGAAGGGAAAATGTCAATGGCACTTTATAGAGTAGTCGAAGTGTCTCTTAACTATATCACTCTCATCAGAGGTAAATTTTCCTTTATTTTCTCCTATTTAACCCACCTCCACCCAGCATGTCTTAAAGGGTTTTTACACTGACTAGATTTGTTGCCCACACCGACTTCTACAAGTCACCCCTGATTTTCTACTTCTCTCTTTACACTACATCCTTAAATTAGCCCTGGATGTGGTTGGATGTGCACTGCTGTTGTAAAATCACAATATGCCATAACACCTGGTTATAACAGTCATGAAGCCAAGCCAACAGACTAAGGTCAAAGTAAGTGTCATAGCCGATAGGGAGTTGACCTCTAACCTTTGGCGCTGATGCTGCGCAGGTCGGTTATCTTCATGAGGACCTTGGGGAACATGAGGGGCATGCTGGGCCGGCGTTTACGGGAGTAGATCTTCAAGGCCTCCAGTAAGGGCTCTTGCAGGACCTCCACCTTCGACGGCTCCTCCAGGTCCTGGCGGTCTGACACAGGAGAGACATTGTCAGTGTGACACCGACACATCATTCATCTGCTAATTCAGCTCATATCTAGTTTGTTTGTGTGACTCCACTACAAAGCCAACACAAAGCCAACACAAGGAAGCTAAGGTAACTGAACTAAATGACTATCGCCTCGTTGCACTCACTTCTGTCATCATGAAGCGCTTTGAGAGACTAGTCAAGAATCATATCACCTCCACCCTCCCTGACACCCTAGACACACTCCAATTTGCTTACCGTCCCAATAGGTCCARAGACAACGTAATCGCCATCACACTGCCATATCCCCAGAGGAATACCTATGTAAGAATGCTGTTCATTGACTACAGCTCAGCATTTAACACCATAGTACCCTCCAAACTCGTCATTAAGCTCGAGCCCCTGGGTCTCGACCCCGCCCTTTGCAACTGGGTCCTGGACTTTCTGACAGGCGCCCCCAGGTGGTGAAGGTAYGAAACATCTCCACCCCGCTGATCCTCAACACTGGGGCCTCAAGGGTGCG
The DNA here is from genome assembly GCF_002910315.2 of Salvelinus sp. IW2-2015. Lineage (NCBI taxonomy): Eukaryota > Metazoa > Chordata > Actinopteri > Salmoniformes > Salmonidae > Salvelinus > Salvelinus sp. IW2-2015. The sequence goes on along the minus strand of NC_036874.1, from coordinate 10,153,949 downwards.
TTCTCAGCCCTCTCCTGTACTCCCTGTTCATCCATGACTGCATGGCCACGCACGCTTCCAACTCAATCATCAAGTTTGCAGACGACATTACAGTGGTAGGCTTGTTTACCAACAACGACYAGACGACCTACAGGGAGGAGGTGAGGGCTCTCGGAGAGTGTGGTGTCAGGAAAATAACCTCTCACTCAACGTAAAAAAAACAAAGGAGATCGTGGACTTCAGCAAACAGCAGAGGGAGCACCCCCCCGGGAGCACCCCCCCCCCATCCACATCGACGGCACCGTAGTGAAGCTGAAACTGAATTGGTCCACCCACACAGACAGCGCGGTGAAGAACAACAGCGCCTCTTCAACCTCAGGAGGCAGAAGAAATTTGGTTTGTCACCTAAAACACTCACAAACTTTTACAGATGCACAATTGAGAGCATCCTGTCGGGTTGTATCACCGCCTGGTACGGCAACTGCTCCATCCACAACCGCAAGGCTCTCCAGAGGGTAGTGAGGTCTGCACAACGCATCACCGGGGGCAAACTACCTGCCCTCCAGGACACCTATACCACCCGATGTCACAGGAAGGCCAAAAAGATCATCAAGGACAACAACCACCCGAGCCACTGCCTGTTCACCCTGCTATCATCCAGAAGGCGAGGTCAGTACAGGTGCATCAAAGCAGGGACCGAGAGACTGAAAAACAGCTTTCATTCTCAAAGCCATCAGACTGTTAAACAGCCATCACTAACATAGAGAGGCTGCTGCCGACATACTGACTCAAATCTCTGGCCACTTAAATAAATGGATTTAATAAAGGTATCACTAGTCACTTTAAATAACGGCACTTTAATAATGTCTTCATATCCTACATTACTCATCTCATATGTATATACTGTATTCTATACCATCTACTGCATCTTGCCTAAGCCGCACGGCCATCGCTCATCCATATATTTATATGTACATATTCATCCCTTTACATTTGTGTGTATTAGGTAGTTGTTGTGAATTTGTTAGATTACTTGTTAGATATTACTGCATGGTCAGAACTAGAAGCACATCTGCTAACCATGTGTATGTGACCAATAACACTTGATTTGATTTGATATATGTATAATTTAACTACACCCACAGAAACTTCTATACACAAAAACGACAGTGAGGTTAATTTATTGGAGTAAATAGTTTCAAATAAATGTACTAAAAGTACATCTATTCATAAAACAAAAAAAAGATAGTTCACGTTCCATATAAAACATTCTGCCTGTACTGAAGCTATGGATAGTTGCAGTACCTCCAGACACCAGGCAGATGGCGCTGAGCAGGCCACTTTCTGTGTCATCCATCTCCAAGGGCAGCAGCTGGCCGGCGAAGGTGAACACCTGGTCTGTGAGCGGGCCAAAGCCAGCGTTGTGGATCTGTGTACGGGTCAAGGTCAGCCCGTCTGAGAAGGTNAGCTGGCCGGCGAAGGTGAACACCTGGTCTGTGAGCGGGCCAAAGCCAGCGTTGTGGATCTGTGTACGGGTCAAGGTCAGCCCGTCTGAGAAGGTCATAGTGTCCTGGTCAGGAGTGTACCTCGTACAGATCCGCAGAATCTACAGTAGACATAAGGGGACATAAGGGGTAGTATAGGACATACAGAAAGGGACAGTATAGTCAGTATAGAAAAAGGCAATGGTGAGATGCATGTTCAAGAAGAGGGGGATGGAAATTAAAATAAAAAAGACATGAAAGACAGTTCAGGCAAATAGAAAAAGAGAGAGAGAAGTATAGAGGTAAAACACAAACCTACATGGAGTCTGCATAAGAAAAAAGAGAAAGACAGATCAGGTAGAGAGAGATAGAGAGAAAGACAGATCAGGTAGAGAGAGAGAGAAAGACAGATCAGGTAGAGAGAGAGAGAGAGAAAGACAGATCAGGTAGAGAGAGATAAAGAGACGAAAGGGACAGTATAGTCAGTATAGAAAAAGGCAATGGTGAGATGCATGTTCAAGAAGAGGGGGATGGAAATTAAAATAAAAAGACATGAAAGACAGTTCAGGCAAATAGAAAAAGAGAGAGAAAGTATAGAGGTTAAAACACAAACCTACATGGAGTCTGCATAAGAAAAAAGAGAAAGACAGATCAGGTAGAGAGAGATAGAGAGAAAGACAGATCAGGTAGAGAGAGAGAGAGAAAACAGATCAGTAGAGAGAGAGAAAAGACAGATCAGGTAGAGAGATAAGAGAAGACAGATAAGGAGAGAGAGGAGAGAGAGAGGACAGATAAGTAGAGAGAGATAAAGAGAAAGACAGATAAGGTAGGTAGAGAAGATAAAGAGAAAAGACAGATAAGGTAGAGAGAGATAAAGAGAAAGACAGATAAGGTAGAGAGAGATAAAGAGAAAGACAGATAAGGTAGAGAGAGATAAAGAGAAAGACAGATAAGGTAGAGAGAGATAAAGAGAAAGACAGATAAGGTAGAGAGAGATAAAGAGAAAGACATAAGGTAGAGAGAGATAAAGAGATGTACAGATCAGGTAGAGAGAGATAGAGATCAGAGATAGAGATGGACAGATCAGGTAGAGAGAGATAGAGAAAGATAGATAGATCAGGTAGACAGAGATAGACAGATCAGGTAGAGAGAGATAGAGAAAGACTCCTTAAAAACTCCTTAAAAAACATTTGTAGCTTAAAAATGCCACATCATAGCAAGCACTGAGTCAAGTTTCACAAACGGCCTAAATCACCATCAATCTGCACAGTAATTATCCCTGCACGCCTCATTAGAAACCACCTCAGTAATGTAAAATAAACATGATAACGCTTTGATTTCAGATTAAAGAGTTCCCATTGAGAAATAGAGACCGTGAGTGAATCACCATGGTGCAGCTAGTGAGAATCTACCAACCTTTGATGGTGCTGGAGAAGCACAGAGTTGACAATGAAAACCAGAAGATATGGGGAGATGAAAGAGAATAAACATGCCTTCAGCGGTAACACTCTTGTCACCAACCCACCCCACTGTGTCTGTCTTCAGCACAACGATGCTGAGACAATGTAACAGCAAATCCATAGTGTCTGCACCAAACAGCACACTGAGGCTGATAGACAATGTAACAGCAGATCCATAGTGTCTGCACCAAACAGCACACTGAGGCTGATAGACAATGTAGACAGCAGATCCATAGTGTCTGCACCAAACAGCACACTGAGGCTGATAGACAATGTAACAGCAGATCCATAGTGTTCTGCACCAAACAGCACACTGAGGCTGATAGACAATGTAACAGCAGATCCATAGTGTCTGCACCAAACAGCACACTGAGGCTGATAGACAATGTAACAGCAGATCCTAGTGCGTCTGCACCAAACAGCACACTGAGGCTGAAGACAATGTAACAGCAAATCGTCCATAGC
>NC_036874.1:10100677-10146919 GCF_002910315.2 Salvelinus sp. IW2-2015 | reverse complement strand
AAGACAGATAAAGGTAGAGAGAGATTAAAGAGAAAGACAGATAAGGTAGAAGAGATAAAGAAGAAAGACAGATAAGGTAGAGAGAATAAAGAGAAAGACAGAATAAGTAGAGAGAGATAAAAAGAAAGACATAAGGTAGAGAGAGATAAAGAGATGTACAGATCAGAGAGAGAGATAGAGATCAGAGATAGAGATGGACAGATCAGGTAGAGAGAGATAGAGAAAGAGATAGATCATAGACAGAGATAGACAGATCAGGTAGAGAGAGATAGAGAAAGACTCCTTAAAAACTCCTTAAAAAACATTTGTAGCTTAAATAATGCTACATCATAGCAAGGCACTGAGTCAAGTTTCACAAACGGCCTAAACACCATCAATCTGCACAGTAATTATCCCTGCACGCCTCATTAGAAACCACCTCAGTAATGTAAAATAAACATGATAACGCTTTGATTTCAGATTAAAGAGTTCCCATTGAGAAAAAGACTGAGGTCTGCACCAAACAGCACACTGAGGCTGATAGACAATGTAACAGCAGATCCATAGCGTCTGCACCAAACAGCACACTGAGGCTGAACCCTTCTAACTGCACACAGACCAGGTGATGAGGTGTGAGATGTGCTTTGGAGATGATGATGTGGACGTACACACACACACACAGCTCACCAGAATGTCCAGACAGGCCGCTTTGAGGAGGGTGATCTGGTCAGTTATAGTCAGGCCGGTGAAACCAGGAACCCGTTTGGCAAACTCCACAACCCTGATGATACATTTGGTGGCCAGCTCACTGAACTTATCCCACAGCCCCAGGTCCAACTGGATCCTAGTGTCTGAGCTTGAGTTCTACAGATACATGGACATGGAGAGGGGGGGGGTAAAGAAAGATTAGAGAATGGGGGGATAGATAGATGGAGAGAGAGAGAATGGGGGGCAGAAAGAGAGGGATGGGGATGAAGAGAGAGAAAATCATGAGAAAACAAAAAAGATAATTACTTGAAACATTGAGAGAGAGAGCGAGAGAGAGAGTAGGAGAGAGAGACAGAGAGAGAGAGCGAGAGAGAGTAGGAGAGAGACAGAGAGAGAGAGCGCGAGAGAGAGAGAGTAGGAGAGAGAGACAGAGAGAGAGCAAGAGAGTAGGAGAGAAAGCGAGAGCGAGAGAGAGAGAAAGCGAGAGCAATTAGTTCTGAGTATTATCTCAACAATACAACCAGTATGATCCATAGATGACTAGATTATGGTACAGGGATAGTGTTTCTGAGCCTCAACAGAGACAGGCCTACCCACAGAATTACATGGAAATCTATCCATGATACATGTAATATATACAGTTGAAGTCAGAAGTTTACATACACCTTAGCCAAATACTTTTTTAAACAATTCCTGACATTTAATCCTCGTAAAAATTCCTTGTTTTAGGTCAGCTATGCTCACCACTATATTTTAAGAATGTGAAATGTCAGAATAATAGTAGAGATAACTATWTATTTCAGCTTTTATTTCTTTCATCACATTCCCAGTGGGCCAGAAGTTTACATACACTCAATTAGTATTTGGTAGCATTGTCTTTAAATGTTTAACTTGGTCAAACGTTTCGGGTAGCCTTCCACAAGATTCCCACAGTAATTTGGGTAAATTTTGCCCCATTCCTCCTGACAGAGCTGGTGTAACTGAGTCAGGTTGTTAGGCCTCCTTGCTCACACACGCTTTTTCAGTTCTGCCCACAAATTCTCTATAGGATTGAGGTCAGGGCTTTGTGATGGCCACTCCGATACCTTGACTTTGTTGTCCTTAACCATTTTGCCACAACTTTGGAAGTATGCTTGGGTGCATGTTCCATTTGGAAAGACCCATTTGCGACCAAGCTTTAACTTTCTAACTGATGTCTTGAGATGTTGCTACAATTAATCCATATAATTTTCCTCATAATGCCATCTTATTGTGAAGTGCACCAGTCCCTCCAGCAGCAAAGCACCCCTACAACATGTTGCCACCCCGTGCTTCACGGTGGGATGGTGTTCTTCGGCTTGCAAGCCTCCCTCTTTTTCCTCCAAAATAACGATGGTCATTATGGCCAAACAGTTCTATTTTTGTTTTATCAGACCAAGAGGACATTTCTCCAAAAAGTACGATCTTTGTCCCATGTGCAGTTGCAAACCGTAGTCTGGCTTTTTTATGCGGGTTTTGGAGCAGTGGCTTCTTCCTTGCTGAGCGGCCTTTCAGGTTATGTCGATATAGGACTCGTTTTACTGTGGATATAGATACTTTTGTACTGTTTCCTCCAGCATTCTTCACAAGTCCTTTGCTGCTGTTGGGGATTGATTTGCATTTTTCCACCAAAGTACGTTCATCTCTAGAAGCCGAACGCGTCTCCTTCCTGACGGTTCGACGGCGTGCGTGGTCCCATGGTGTTAATACTTGCGTGCCTATTGTTTGTGTACGATGAACGTGGCACCTTTCAGGTGTTTGGAAATTGCTCCCAAGGATGAACTTGTGGAAGTCACAAAAAAATTCTGGAGGTCTGGCTGATTTATTTTGATTTCCTGATGATCAAGCAAAGATGCACTGCGTTTGAATGTGGGCCTTGAAATACATATCCAAGGTACACCTCCAATTGTACTCAAATTAGTTCAATTAGCCCATGACATTTTTTCTGGAATATCCAAGCTGTTTAAAGCACAGTCAACTTAATGTATGTAAACTTCGACCACTGGAATTGTGATACAGTGAATTATAAGTGAAATAATCTGTCTGTAACAATTGTTGGAAAAATGACTTGTGTCATCCACAAAGTAGATGTCCTAAACAAATTGCAAAACTATAGTTGTTAACAAGAAATTTGTGGAGTGGTAGAAAAACGAGTTTTAATGATTCCAACCTAAGTGTATAAACTTCCGACTTCAACTGTATCTATAGTGCTAATGGCATGGCTGTTACTCACTGTAGTGTATTTGCCAACTGGCAGAGGGAAGGGAAGGTCTCTCTATGAGCCCTACAGATTTTCTCACTATACAGCCCAGTTCTGCTGTCAGCTCATATGTCTCGATGATGGTCATCTTGGAGGTCCTTTCCTATCTATCTCCTCATCTTAACTTCACGTGTCAATCTGAAGCTGCGGGAACAAAGAGAACATAAGTGAAAAGACGGGATAAATAGTGAAACGGAGCTAATCTAAGAAAATTTTGAAATTAAGAATATTTGTTGAATAGCTAAGTTGGTTGGATCATGGTGCTTGTAACACAATACCTCTGGTGTGATTTCCCTTGTGGGCAACACCTGCAGAATATATAGTAGGTGTTAACAGTAAAGAGTCTGTTAAATGACCATATTTTTCTAAACAAGCCATGCACATTTACCAATGAGTGTCTAAGTAATGTAAAATAGTCACGTTACCTTCCAACTGATCTATAAATCACACCAACGTACTTCAACCATTGGTTTTCAATACAGGCCACTCATTTCACTGAGCCGGATCTCAGGGAGAGATCCATCTTATGCACCTGGTCTCCTCAGACAGACACATGCCTCATATCTGTGCAGTCAATGGATAGTCTACTCTAGTCTGCCCTACTTCCTGCAATCATTGTGTATAACCTTCACTCTGGGCTGCATTACATACCAGTCAGTGACAACGGCAGACAATGATACAGTAATATTAGTAGCCGTTACATTCCAGCCACAAGGCTGATACGTGTGCTGATGGATGTATGGAATGCTGACATGCTGGGTAGAAGAGATGAATGACATTCAGAATAGCAGGCATCCATCACCATGACACCACCCCCTACCCACAACAGAGATTGTATCTGGGTCAGTGCGCCTTCTGGGCAATGGTGTTTGAAGTGCTTTCATGTGTTGGACAGCGGAGGTGGAATTAGTTTTCTTGGAAAACGTTCGGACAGCAAGCATTGACATGATTAGACAGGTTTTCAGGTACAGTGCCTTCAGAAACAATTCACACCCTTTGACATTTTCCACATTTTGTTGAGTTAAAACTAACTCTGCGTGCAATAATCATTACACTTTGGATGAATCAATACACCCAGTCACTGCAAAGATACAGGCGTCCTTGGCAGCGTTGACGGAGAGGATGGAAACCGCTCAGGGATTTCACAATGAGGCTAATGGGGATTTGAGACCAGTTCCAGAGTTAAATGGCTGTGTCACGACTTCCGCCGAAGTCGGTCCCTCTCCTTGTTCGGGCGGTGTTCGGCGGTCGACGTCACCGATCTTCTAGCCATCGCTGATCCACTTTTCATTTTCCATTGGTTTTGTCTTGTCTTTCTRCACACCTGGTTCCAATCCCATCAATTACATGTTGTGTATTTAACCCTCTGTTTCCCATCATGTCTTTGTCGAAGATAGTTTTTTGTACYTTTGTGTATTATGTGTTGGTGCGTGACGGGTTCTTGTACCCACTTTTATTTATTCTGTAATTTTGGTTTTGTAGTTTTGTTAAGTTTATTAAACCACTCCATTTATACCAAGTTCTATTCTCATGCGCCTGACTTCCCTGCCACCTACACACACGCCATTACAGGCTGTGATAGGAGAAAACTGAGGATGGATCAACAACATTGTAGTTACTCCACAATACTAACCTAAATGACAGAGTGAAAAGAAGGAAACCRGTACAGAATAAAAATATTCCAAAACGGTCTCTAAGAGATTTGCAAACCTGGATTGTACAATATTTGCACATTATTCTTTTTAAAATTCTTCAAGATCTGTCAAATTGGATGTTGATCATTACTAGACAGACATTTTCAAGTCTTGCCATAGATTTTCAAGCCGATTTTAAGTCAAATTACCCAGAAAGACTGTAATCGCTGCCAAAGGTGATTCTAACATGTATTGACTCAGGGGGTTGAATACTTATCTCATCAAAATATACGAGCATTTTATTTTCCATTAAGTWAAAAAAAGTATAATTTCTCTTACACTTTGACATTTCACATTATTTTGTGTAGATCCTTGACAAAAAAATGACAWTTAAAGTTGCACTATGCAGAAGGTTACATATTGTCACAATCAATTTTAATTCCACTTTGTAACACACCAAAATGTGGAGACATTCTGAAATATTATTGACACTTACACTCCCTGGACATGCCCGCGGCGAAGCACCTCTGTAGCCGGCAGTACTGACAGCGGTTCCTGGTGATCTTATTGATGATGCAGTTACTGTCCCGGTGGCACGTGTAAACCATGTTCTTCTGGACACTTCTACGGAAGAAACCCTGGGAGGCACCAACGGAAAGGATAATAATATGTTTTCAATAGAGAAGACATCTCCCTTGTACTTTCAGCTACCAGCAGTTAACATTCTATAGACGTCTGAAAGGAGCTCGAATGTCTTTGGAGGTGGCGTAGTAGTGTTATTACATCACCCTCTGAATACATATATCCTTCTAAAATGAGGACCTTAAAGGGACACTTCGGAATTTTGGTATCCACGATTTCATCTGACTCCGGGGTTGTAGCTAAAGGGCCTCATTGCCAAAATCCCCAAGTATCCCTTTAACATCAACATGTGTTTTCCATATGCAAAGAAAAAAAAAAAGACTTTTAAATACTTCATATATAATGAATGACTGTTATCAAACAATCACAATGAAATGAGAGAAATAAAAAACAACAGGCCAAATGCAACCAGAATCATGTTGTGAAACACGTCAATAGTAGAGGGTGTAGCAGGGTAACACCACACGTGTTGTGTCTGACGCAGCGTCCTGTTCATAGTCAGTCAATAGTATAGGGTGTAGCAGGGTAACACCACANCTGTTCATAGTCAGTCAATAGTATAGGGTGTAGCAGGGTAACACCACACGTGTTGTGTCTGACGCAGCGTCCTGTTCATAGTCAGTCAATAGTATCCCGACACATGAGCAGTTTATCAGGGCCAAGATTCAGGCCCTTTAGTGATACTAGTGTTTGCTCTGGGTAAACACGGCAGTCAAACAGTCCCTAGTGGCCTTGAGTCTACTCTTTAGGGTTAAAAACAGTAGGTTGAGTAACGTTACATAGTTGTATTGTAAGTTTGGTTACTTCTGGGCAACAGAAGTTTTCTTTTTTATTTGTAATCCCAGCCCCCGTCCCCGCAGGAGGCCTTTTGCCTTTTGGTAGGCAGTCATTGTAAATAAGAATCTGTTCTTAACTGACTTGCCTAGTGAAATAAAGGTTAAATAAAACATGTAAATAGATTTATATGCTATATTTCTTTTGGAGTAAAATAAAATCTGATTTTTATTTTGGACATCTAAATAGATCTGCCAGGTCTGACCAATACGTGTATCAACAGACACCAACTGATATTTCTAAAGCATGCCATTTCCACTTTCGACCTGCTACAGTTGAGAAAACGAACAATCGACAAATCTCTTTCACGCAGCTCCTTATACGAGGTCCCCCTCCAGGGCAGGAGAGATAAGCTCCATGCTCACTTTCTGATTTAAACAGTCAGCGAGACAACTCTGTAACTAACGCCACTCTCATCTCTAACACAGATGTGATCTCACACTTAATCTATAATTAGGATCATTGCCTTTCATCTTGTTCTGAAAGATGAGGAGGAGAGAATGTCATCTGTAGTCATGGTCTCCTCCACGCTCTTGGTCTTGTTCACTGTGCTGCCCATCAATTATTTACCTTCTCTTTGTGGAGCCTTCTGTTGCCCGAGCATTCAGCTCGAGCGAAGGGCCAATCGGCCTAGCTTTCATGAACAATTGTGTTAACACCTACTCACTATAGCTCACTGCCATGTACCATCAAAGGATGATAGAGGGGGGACATTTGAGAACCACAGAGAATAGTGGGAATCGTGTGTGTGTGTGGTGTTTGTTGCAGTTTCTCGCATTACATATCCACATCACAGGTAAATTAGGTCTGGGATTGAACTCCAAAGTAGAAATGAACATGCTGAATACGTTGAAAACGCTGAAGAAATAAAAGTGGAATTATTCATAATTTGAGCAGTCAGATGGTTTTCGCGATACGTACATGATCAGTCTGGTCCCTTACCTTACAMCCCTCACAAGCACTGACGCCATAGTGGTAGCCTGAGGACTTGTCTTGGCACACGAAGCAGGGTTTGTAGGTGCGAGGAGGGGGCGGAGGTGAGAGAGGACTGGCGAACAGGTCCTCTGAGCTGGAGCTCTGGGTTTCCACAGCTGCTGACACACAGGAGGGATAGAGGTAGAAAGGAAGAGAGTGAGAGAGGGATGATGAGGTGCTGGGAAGAAAGACAGGCACTGAGTGTTGGGAGTGAGATGAGGGCTGCCACTGCATAAACTCTGAAATGGCCTCCTTATCGTCTTTCTATCATAAACTGTGACTGAGTTTTCATCGTTTTACTGTCACTTTAATCCACAAAAATCTCTTCCGTGGAGACAAGGAGGAGAGGAAAGTAATATTAGGACAAAGCTGGGAGACGGAGAAAATTCCAATGCAGCTGCTGAAAATGCAGTCATACATCGAATTTATGCAGCTTAATGGTCTTCAAACAGTAACGTGTTGAAGTAAAACAGTATTTAATCCCTAAAAACTGTTGAAATATCAAACAAATTGGAATATGTCTTTGGGCCTCCTCTTTTATATTCGAGGACCAATAGTTATTTCTATGGTCAGTAAACATTCTGCAAAGTGACTACGCAACATAGCATTCAAACCATTTTTTTGTTTTTTCAACCAAACAAATAACAGAAAAGTGCTTGGGCATCTTTTATCGGAGAACAAGTACTCATTTCTACGGCTGGTAAACATTGTACTGAAGAACTCGGCAATAGAACTATCTCTATGGAAAACGATTCACGAATTTACTGTACCTGAGCTGATAACACAGATCATGTCAGCCCACAGTGCCAAGTCCACTTGTGTTCCCGAGGACATGTTGAGGCCATGTGTTGATAGGCATATCTGACTGAGATAATGTTCAGGTTTTCTTTTCAGATTTCTGTGTCGTCCTTTTCACAGAGAGTGCAAGGGTGAAGAAGAGGCAAGATACAGTCATACTATTCCAATGCCATACTTTGTGGGAAAATGACGACAGCAGACACTCTTAAGACATCTCTTCAGTTTTATAGAGAGCCCCCACTGTGACAGGTTAAGCATCCCTGCTGGCTTCTTATCACCTCCACCATAAAAGCACATAGTGACAGATCAGTGACAGATCACTATAAAAGCCAAATTGAGTGGACAAAAATAGAAAATGTCATTATATCCATCCCCTTGAACCCATGGCCTCCAGTTGAACCTACCCTCGCCGGGTCAAACAAGAGAACACACCCATTAGCAAGTATTCTCTCCACTGCGAAACAATGGTGGAGCATGCCACAAGATCAACTGACTGATGAAGCAGTGGAATATTAAGCTAGACTAAGTGATTTGGAGGGGGAGGGAGGTGCTCACCCACATTTATTAAGAGAGAAACTGGTAAAGAGTTAAGTTTTAAGATTTGTGCCACGATCTGCTTCCACTACGTCAAAGGAAAGTCACTTTCTCCGCGCCCTATCACAATGCTATCACACTCTCACTGAGGTCTTTTGGGGGACTTTTAGGGCTGGATGCTTAAAGTAAAGGCAATCTGTAGTGAGGGAATGTCTGTGTGTTGTGAGTAGGCCAATTGCTCAGTGAAATCCAAACACCCTTAACATTACACTTGTAAACAGGAACAATAATTATAGTCAATAGGATATCAGCGCTGGCCATACAACATTAATGTACTCATATAATAGCCAAAGTGATGAATGAGGTAAATATATTATTGTTTCCCAACAACTACTTTGCTGTGGGTGAGACAAGCCAAGCAGTCTGGGTCTCGTCTGACCTCCTGTTGGTGACCGTCCACTGAACCCTCGGTGACCCCCAGTGACCGTCCTGACCACTGACCACATTGGCTGTGCTTCGGTTGAGATGGTGCTCCAACTACAAACACTGAGCGCTGCCAGAGAAGGTGTAATGTTGTAACAGGCTTTGGTGCTGCCTTCGAAATGCCTTTGAAATCGCAGAGAATATATGGAACATAATGTCCTGTGAAGCCCTTGAGACTGACTGTCAGAAGCACACCGGTGTTGCATAAATTAAAACCTCCAAAGAGACAGCTAGATCAACCATCAGATAGAGGAAACCAAAGGTATCTGAATGGAATTTGACTTCCTAATCTGATCTGTAAATATCAACAACTAGCTGAGGAAATGGGCTCCCGAGTGGCGCAGCGGTCTAAGGCACTGCTTCTCAGTGCTAGAGGAGTCACTACAGACCCTGGTTTGATTCCAGGCTGTATCACAACCGGCTGTGATTGGGAGTCCCATAGGGCGGCGCACAATTGGCCCAGTGTCGTCCGGGCTAGGGTTTGGCGGGGGTAGGCCGTCATTGTAAATAAGAATTTGTTCTTAATAACTGACTTGCCTAGTTAAATAAAGGTTAAATAAAACATTTAATAAAGAGGAACAGTGAATGTAGTAGGTGACAACAGAGGTGTGACAAGTCAAATAAGAGTGCAGATTTTATGGCCAATTCATTATCAATGGGTTCACTGTAATAATCCATGAATTATTGATTTAGGATAACAAGTAAGTATACTGATTGATTGCACAACGGTGAATTCATTCCATAAACTAGGAGGTAGGCTTGCCAATATTAAACTAATGCAATCATCGGTTGCAACAAAGCAAACAATGTGCATATGTAAAATAACAACAATATTGACCCTATTCCTTTGCTATAAAGCCACAATCTGTCCTTCTTTTTTCAGCCAAATGGCAGCCCTGTCACTTGGTTTGCTATAAAGCTGAGGGATTGGGCTGGAGAAATGTACCCACTCTCCGATTATCAATGAAGCTATGGATGCAAGGACTGACAGTTATATCAACATTATAGTTTGAAGCATATTTTGAACTATACATTGTTTACAAAGGCATTATTTACAAATGGAGTAAAAAAAGCAACCTTATATTTTGGGTTATAGTGGCGTAATACACTTGTACTGAACGCATTAGGCATTTATAAGTTATTCTTCAAGATTCAATGGGTATCATTAATTGAAATGACCATAAAAATCTGTAAATATTGCAGACCGCACCTTTAACTTTCATGTGTAGGCCTACATAAATGCTGTTGTGTGTTATTTTTTGTTTAAGCTTGATTTTACTATTGAATTTGATGTAAGCCCTATATCTGAAATAATTGTATCATTTTTGTTCATTTGAACTAGATATGCCATCAATTACATATTCAGAAAGATATATGAAGAAATGCCATCGAACTACAGCCTCTGGAAAAAAAGATGGTAGCCTCCATACAACATGACCTAAATAAATATGTTTACATTGTTTTTGGATTAAAGATGCAATGATACAGGACTGAACAGGGAACAGTTTAGGCTACAATGTACGAATAATTGACGCAGGAATAGGCTATATTATAAACAGTGCATCAAAGGTGTAAGAAGAAGATACAACTGGATGTATCATGTCAAGTCCCACGTTCAGTCTTTCAAACAAATATTTCGATTTAGTAAAGAGTAAAACAGTTGGCAACTGAGGGATTATTACGTAAAATAGACCAAATAAAAATAAAGCTTCACCTACATTGCGCGAACCGATGAATTTGCCAATCCGTTTCTGTTAGTCCAGTGAAGCATGCGGTTTGAGATGGTTCCTGGAGCATACAAGGACTTGCAGTATAGAAGTCCAGCGTTTCCCCTGGACCAACTGCGAGAAAATCCATATAGTCAAACATGTTTTTTTTTATAACATAAGTGTAAGGCCGAGTCCTTATCAAGATGCGTCAGGATCTAAAGAAATGGAACAAATGGAATGCAACTGTCCTTAATTCGCACGCCCAAGTAGGATTCTGTTTTCCCTCTCAGTCAAGCGTATGATGGACATTTTTGTTAAAAGTTTGAAATTGACCAAAAATATATTTTATTAATTTGAGTCGATGCAAAAATATCTACAGCTGATTGCCCGCACCGAGAGAATATTTCCATCGACGGATTAATTCAAAAATATTTGCGTCCATCGCGCGCAGGGGGCACAGCAAAATAGTCAGTCCTCGTGAAAACCCGACAAAACAGAATAGTAGGCTATTTTACATAACAAAGTTTGTTTTGGAGTTCGCAGCTCCCATTTATTGACGAATGGGTTATGCTGTCTCTACACAACCACTTCATACTAGTTATGTCACAGGGAGCGATTGAATTACCTAATATATGCGGGTGAACTTTCCATGAACCTTTTTGGCGGCCGCTAACCTTCAAATGACCCAAACACTGTCTGACATCACCAAGTACAAGGATTCCCTCACCAGACGAGATGGACGACAATATTTTGTGCACGCTTGTGTAGAATGTTAGGTCAAATGGTGGTACAGTGTGCGAGGAAGTTGGAGGATTCTGACTTTCTTCATTGATTTCACACTTTTTACTGACTATTGAAATGACATGTATTTGGGAAGTCTGACACGATAGAATATAATGAAATAGAACAGAATCATATAAAATAGATACTTGCAAAAACATACTTTTCTAAATGTAGGCTATCCAGCAACCATGTGCAATCATCTAAGTCTCAGCCTGTGAATAAGTGGAAGTTAGGCTGCCTTTCATATCTGGAAAGTAGGCCTAATATTAATGACCTAGGCCCTACTCTTTTTCCACAGTAAAGCCAATTGTGTAATCTATACTTAAAAATTTTACTAAATGTTTCTGTAAGTGTACATCTTGGCTGGGTGAGATAGATAAGCAGTTCAAAGATTGAACAGTGTTATAACAAAGATTTCAAAGGCTACTCTATGCTCTCACATCAGCAGAAAACATATGATAAGAAAATGATAGAGCTTTAAGCTAAAGATAGCGTTGGACTGAAATAGAAAGGAAAGGTCAGTAGAGGTATGTAGATTCTAATTTGAAATATGTAAAATTCCTCTGCTTTAAGTAAAACCTAAAATAACAAGGCAATCTCAGATAAGGAACCTTAAAGCCCCAGTCTGTAAGGTTTACGGTAATTTAAACTGAAGAAGTATACCCCTTGATTTTAAAGAACAGATATGGCACGTTAAATACTTCAATGAGTAGTACAACTGCGTTTCCTAACCAAAAAGACTACACACATTTGGCACACCATTACATTATTATGCATCTCACAGTGTGTGACTTTAAAGCTAATTTGTGGTGTTGTTTTTATGCATATATTTTCCCTGAGAATGTGTGGTTTTGTAAGCGAAAAGGTGGTTAAGGCAAATTCAGAACCTGTAACTGTCAGAAAAGGACACTTCAATTGTCTCTTTTGAAAGGACACTCAGAATTCAATAAAATGACAAGAGTCGAAAATTAAACTAATATGGAGGATGTCACAGTATTGGCATTTTGTTATCTAAACTACCATGTCTCTGGAAAATCAATACTCTTTAGCTTCCATTTTTCTTAATCCATGTCTTCTTCCATTTCTCATTCCTGACATAAGGAAGACAAATTCACTGAGAGAGAGCACCATAATTAAATCTAGTGCAGGAGAGATAAACTAGGCCATCAAGATGGGGGAAAAAGGGAGAAAAAAATCTGAGCAATTTCAACATAACAGCACCAACTGCAGCGTACATCAACTGGAAACGAAACCAAAGAAAATAGGAGGAGTGGGGGATTAACTCAGAAATATCAACTGGGAATGAATATAAACCGGATGGGGGTTGACTGAGAGAACAAATATAAAAATATTAGAATGTGGGTGTTTTACACTGTAAATACACTTAATAGTTTCCTCAATGCCACTGCTAACCCCATTCACGGGACCATAGCTCCAATGTTAAAGGAGGCTAATTACCCAGTATCTCCCACACTCCAGGGAGGAGGGGTCATTCAGAGGACAGGCATGCAGAGCATTCCTGCTGGCCCCCACCACCCAGCCCAGGCAGCCTCACTCCCTTTCGCTTTACAGTATCTCTCTTTCTCTCTCGAAGTTTCAAGTTTCCCCTTATTTTACCAGGTAAATTGACTGAGAACATATTGTCTTTTACAGCAACAACTGGGCTCCCGAGTGGCGCAGCGGTCTAAGGCACTGCATCTCAGCGCAAAAGGTGTCACTACAGTCCCTGGTTTGAATCCAGGCTGTAAAACATCCGGACGTGATTGGGAGTCACATAGGGCGGCGCACAATTGGCATAGCGTCATCGGGTTTGGCCGGGGTAGGCCATCATTGTAAATAAGAATTTGTTCTTAACTGACTTGCCTAGTTAAATAAAGGTTAAATTGAAAAGGGAAAAAAAACCTGGGAAGGAGTTACAGTGGGAGGAGAGGGGATGAATGAGCCAATTGGAAGCTGGGGATGGTTGGGTGGCCATGTTGGTATGAGGGACAGATTGGGAATTTAGCCAGGACACCGGGGTTAACACCCCAAATTCTTACAATAAGTGCCATGGGATCTTTAGTGACAACAGAGAGTCGGGACACCCGTTTTAACGTCACATCTGAAAGACGGCACCCTATGCAGGGCAATGTCCCCTTCACTGATCTTTGACATTGTATGTGACAATAAAACTGCCCTACCAAGCAAAAAGCAAGTAACTGCTCATTTGATCGAAAATGAGTTAATGTCATTTTTGCTACATTAAATACGTGCTTAATCATGTGGACAAGTATCCTGCCTATATTGTATTGTGTTTTGGAGAAAATGGGGGGTCATGTTAGCAGTAACTGCATAAAGTTACTGTTTAACCAAGGTAAATAAAAGCCATTTTTCTCAGTTCCACGCAATGAGCAGTTACTGCCTTTTTGCTTTGTAGGGCAGAAAACATCTATTATTTTTATTATCTAATTAGACCAGAAGTAAGAGGGCCCCCTACTGGACCTCCAACATCACTTCCAGCAGCGTCTGGTTTCCCATCCAGAGACAGACTCAGGACCGAACCTGCTTAGCTTCAGAGACCAGCAGTGGGATGCAGGGTGGTATGCTGCTGGTATGTACTCTCTCGCTTTCAATCGGTACATTTCCATGATACATCCCCGTTCACTCTCTTTCTCTGTAAAAATGTTTCAGCGCCACCGAACCACGGACATGGTACAGGCCCTGCTGTCTGCCTGTCTGTTGGTCTGTTGGTCATTCAGTCTACCTGTCAGTCTGTGTCTGCCTGTCTGTTCATCTATTCATCACTTTATATATTAAAATGCCATATGTTTCTGTGGCATGTTATCTACCAATGGAGGAGCGTAAAAAAAATAATAGCATTCCTTTCTAGTAAGATAAGCACTCTCTTCCCACGCATGTGAAATAGCTGTGAAATTTCATCTCAAAGGAGTGCATTAGTGCCAATTACTAGCAAATCTGCACTGATTAGATAAGGATGCCCTAAAATGGAAAGCAGCTTTCCCAACCTTAAGACCATAGTTAGATTGTCACAATGCACCCTCCACCATTGCTACTCAGATCCCAGTGAAACATTGATACCACAGTACATTTATTTGTGATGAATCAATTATTATTGGTGAACAAATAAGGTCCTGTATATGAACTGTGACTGTCCTCTTTCTCTTCCCACATTATCCAATACATCTGTTCCAATTACCCACATAAACTACATCATCAATGAACTCAACTCAGCAAAAAAAGAAACGTCCTCTCACTGTCAACTGCGTTTCTTTTCAGCAAACTTAACATGTGTAAATATTTGTATGAACATAACAAGATTCAACAACTGAGACATAAACTGAACAAGTTCCACAGACATGTGACTAACAGCAATGGAATAATGTGTCCCTGAAAAAGGGGGGGGGGGTCAAAATCAAAAGTAACAGTCAGTATCTGGTGTGGCCACCAGCTTCATTAAGTACTGGAGTGCATCTCCTCCTCATGGACTGCACCAGATTTGCCAATTCTTGCTGTGAGATGTTACCACTCTTCCACCAAGGCAAGTTCCCGGACATTTCTGGGGAGAATGGCCCTAGCCCTCACCATCCGATCCAACAGGTCCCAGACGTACTCAATGGGATTGAGATCCGGGCTCTTCGCTGGCCATGGCAGAACACTGACATTGCTGTCTTGCAGGAAGTGAGCAGTATGGTTGGTGGCATTGTCATGCTGGAGGGTCATGTCAGGATGAGCCTGCAGGAAGGGTACCACATGAGGGAGGAGGATGTCTTCCCTGTAACGCACAGCGTTGAGATTGCCTGCAATGACAACAAGCTCAGTCCGATGATGCTGTGACACACCACCCCAGACCATGACGGACCCTCCACCTCCAAATTGATCCTGCTCCAGAGTACAGGCCTCGGTGTAACGCTCATTCCTTCGACGATAAACGCAAATACGACCATCACCTCTGGTGAGACAAAACCGTGACTTGTCAGTGAAGAGCACTTTTTGCCAGTCCTGTCTGGTCCAGCGACGGTGGGTTTGTGCCCATAGGCGACGTTGTTGCCAGTGATGTCTGGTGAGGACCTGCCTTACAACAGGCCTACAAYCCCTCAGTCCAGCCTCTCTCAGCCTATTGTGGACAGTCTGAGCACTGATGAAGGGATTGTGATTTCCTGGTGCAACTCAGGCAGTTGTTGTTGCCATTCTGTACTTGTCCCGCAGGTGTGATGTTCYGATGTACCGATCCTGTGCAGGTGTTGTTACACGTGGTCTGCCACTGCGAGGATGATCAGCTGCCCATCCTGTCTCCCTGTAGTGCTGTCTTAGGCATCTCACAGTACGGACATTGCAATTTATTGCCCTGGCCACATCTGCAGTCCTCATGCCTCCTTGCAGCATGCCTAAGGCACGTTCACGCAGATGAGCAGGGACCCTGGGCATCTTTCTTTTGATGTTTTTCAGTCAGTAGAAAGGCCTCTTTAGTGTCCTAAGTTTTCATAACTGTGACCTTAATTGCCTACCGTCTGTAAGCTGTTAGTGTCTTAACGACCGTTCCACAGGTGCATGTTCATTAATTGTTTATGGTTCATTGAACAAGCATGGGTGTCACGCCCTGACCTGAGATATCTCTGTTTTCTTTATATTTTGGTTAGGTCAGGGTGTGACTAGGGTGGGTACGTTATTTTTTGTATTTTCTCGGGTTTTGTAGGTCTAGGTGATTTGTATGTCTATGGTGGCCTGATATGGTGCCCAATCAGAGGCAGCTGTTTATCGTTGTCTCTGATTGGGGATCAAATTTAGGTAGCCATTTTCCCTTTGGTGTTTGTGGGTTCTTGTTCTATGTTTAGTTGCCTGTCTGCACTACTCATATTAGCCTCACGGTTCGTTTTGTTATTTTGTTAGTTTGTTCAGTGTTCATTCTTAAATAAAGAAGAATGTACGCATACCACGCTGCACCTTGGTCTCCTCCTTACAACGGCCGTGACAACGGGAAACTGTTTTTAAACCTTTTACAATGAAGATCTGCAAACTTATTTAGATTTTTACGAATTATCTTTTAAAGACAGTCTCCTGAAAAAGGGACATTTATTTTTTTGCTGAGTTTAGTATGATTGACTAAATATTGGCATGTTATTGCTGTTCAACATCAGACTACATTACACCCATCCCATTCCAAACCCTGGGGAATATCCTTATAGTTTAGTTCTGGAAGGAATGACACTCTTCTCCCCACCCTTAAAAAGGCAAAAATTGGAAAAGAGATACTATGAGTAAAGGCAACATTTTCTTTAATATTAGCTTTGCTTTGTAGCTGTTTACAGCCTGTTGTTAGCCCTCACTCAGCTCATCACATCTTTAAATCGTTATTTATTGGAGTTATATATCTTTTATACGGGCTGTTACACAAGCAGCAACAGGATGAGAGGGACAAAGTGGCTTTAAAGCTGCCGACGTTCAATCAAACTCTTTTTAAAGGGGTGTTTGATTTTCTAAAGGGATAGTGTCAGGCCTATTAAGAAGCGAACAAAGGAAAACCATCTTCTTGATTGATGTGTGGTTGCCATGGTTATTCAAAATGGGGCATCTGTGGCCAATGGGGATTGAGAACATCCATACAGTCTCTGTTTTGGGACCATAACCCTAATCTATATGGAATTAAGACTGGAAGATGACATTCATCTGCACTTGTCCCATATTTGTAAAAAGACACAGTAAAATTCATTCAGATGTAGAATCTAAATTTGACCAGTATTGCCACAGCAAAACAACAGGATTTGAACGTTTAGTCCATAAAGTTGGTTGATGGGTGGTTAGGCTATTAGCTACCTGAAAAGTGCAATACTGTTAATATAACCGTGTGGTAGTGCAGGTTTTCAGTGAATTTATGTCAATTATGAAGCCCATCTGCATTTCCTGTGGTGCAGGAAAGAAAAAGAGTGATCAAATGAAGATCCTACACCAGTACATAGATGAGTTGCATGGATTATAGCATGGGTCATGTGACACAGAGCAGAGTATTCAAAGGATGTTTACAAAGTGTGTCTGGCACAATTGTTTCATTGAAAATGGCTAAGCTGTATTATCATTATCCAACATTGTAATGAACCAAAAACATTGAAAATATATATATAAAAATAACTCAAAATACTGAGTATCTTCAAAGCAGCTGTACAACTACATAATTACATACACAAATTATTAAATGCAACAAAACACAACAACAACAATTTGCAGATTACACTTGAGAAACCACTGCACACATCAATTTAATATTTCGATTTTGTTATCAAACCTCTGCACACATTTACCTTGTTTTATGCATACAATGAGATAAACATTATACTCTTACTGTAAAACGAACAATAAAATGAAATTCCTTAAATGACACACTAGGACATTCAATCCCAACCACAATCCCATCTTGTCCCAATACAATGTATAATTTCCATAGTGGAAACCATTCCGCAGTTGCTGTTGATTTGATGGAACCGTTTGTGTATGGCTCTTACCATCATAGCAGACAAAGGATTTTCGATCACTACAGGGCACATCATTCCAGTCTCTACTATCCCCATTTTCCTCTCTATTGTTACACAGTGCTGATCGCTATGCTTATTATTCGGTTGACCAGTCCATCAGTTTTGAAACCCTGTACTTTCTCATCAGTGCTATTAGCCAATAATCATGTCCAGTTGGTAATGTTATCATACAGTCCTATCCAGGCCAAGTCAGTATAATCAGCCGTAATGTTATCATACAGTCCTATCCAGGCCAAGTCAGTATAATCAGCCGTAATGTTATTCGGTGTAGTCATATCCTCCATGTTGTCTATGGGGGCCAGGTCAATATACTTCTCTCTGCAGTAGCTCTGTGCTTAGGCCCAGGTCAAGGGCAAGTTCACATAGTAATAGTCATAGGGAAGGCATGCGCTGGGATGAACCCTGAAAAGGGAGAACTTGTTTGTGATGTATGTTTTCCTGTAGAAAAGCTGCAAACCACAGGAGGGAGGACAGCTCATTATAATGACTGGAATGGAGTGAATGGAATGGTATCAAACACATGGAAACCATTTGTTTGATGAGTTCGATACCATTCCATAAATTCCGTTCCAGCCATTACTTTGAGCCTGTCCTCCCAAATTAAGGTGCCACCAACCTCCTGTGTTGCAAGCAAAATTCCTGGGCATAATTAAACAGGTACACACCAAAAAATTAGGGTTCTTCAAGGGTTTTTTGGGAACGGTTGATGGTTCTGTGTGGAACCATACGGTCTCAAATAATCCTTTGAGCCCTTCAATGGTTATTTGCTTTTCAGAGAAGGGTTATTTCCTCTTTTAGTGATAATTAAAATGCAGAAGCGTCTCATTCAAATATTTTGGGGCGTGGTTTGTTCACAGCTCTTTTTGTGCAATCGTGAGTGAGGAGTGTGTGTGGGGAGGGCACAATCCCTAATGATACTATGTGTAAAACATAATTCTCTGAGCACGCTGAAATGAAATGTGTTATTCTAGGACAGAATTGATGCTCATTGTGCCAGTCTGGCCCCCCAGACTCTGAACCACATATACCCCTGCCACATATACCCCTGGCGACGTGTGTATGAATCCCATCTCAGCCCTTCCTGTCTCGCTAATACATTCTGACTATCACTGTTCATAAAACTATACAAATATTAAATATTTAAAACTAATTGATGCTCATTATTGCTTCTTCAGGGCATTTTAATGCAGAGTCTTACATCCATTAAAATACAAGCTATAACTTATTCATAAGTCAGAATTTTGTTGAATTGAGTGTACTTTGTACTTACCTTACACTCATGCAGCATCCGTTACACTGGCTGGCGTATTTTTTATTTGACCTTTATTTAACTAGGCAAGTCAGTTAAGAACAAATTCTTATTTTCAATGACGGCCTAGGAACAGAGGTTAACTGCCTTGTTCAGGGGCAGAATGTCAGATTTTTACCTTGTCAGCTCGGGGATTCAATCTTGCAACCTTTCGGTTACTAGTCGCTCTAACCACCTGTATAAACCAGCTACAGACTCCACTTCTGTCAGTCTCTGGGCAGCTCCTCTGCTCATGTTTTTGGACATTGTACTTTGTACTACAAAAAAAATATCAAAATTATTCTTTTGAAATAAACATTTGCACATTTCTATGCTAATGTATTGATATCAGTTTCCAACATGGAAATAGTGGTCCGACATAAACATGTGGACAGCGAGCCCTTGTGGAGGAACCTAGTCACTGTATTCCAGGTCCACATTGTGGTTACAGAGTTGGGTGGTCACTTTAAGTGAGGGTTGTTAAACTCATTCCATGGAGGGCCTAGTGTCTGCAGGTTTTTGTTTCTTCCTTTCAATTAAGCCCTAGACAACCAGATGTGTGGAATTCCTTACTAATTAGTGACCTTAATTCATCAACCAAGGGCTCCCAAGTGGCGCAGCGGTCTAAGGCACTGCATCTCAGTGCAAGAGGCATCACTACAGTCCCTGGTTTGAATCCAGGCTGAAACACATCTGGCTGTGATTTGGAGCACAATTGGCCCAGTGTCGTCTGGGTTTGGCTGTCATTGTAAATAAGAATTTGTTCTTAACTGACTTGCCTAGTTAAATAAAGGTACTTTTTCTTTTAAAGTACAAGGGAGGAGCGAAAACCCGCAGACACTCGGCTTTCATTGGAATGAGTTTGACACCTGTGCTTTAGGCCAATAAATTGAACCTGGTTTGTAATATGGAAAATCACTATACAATAACAGTAGCCCTACAAATGATATCACAACGTAACTAACCACATACCTACAGTTCTTAGTGCTTTACCCCTCATAGATGCTCATCTTAGATCACCAAACGAGTTCAAACATATTGCACACAGAAAACTCAACACCGTAAATAACTTCACTTGTATTTATTTATACTATTTATATATATTTATATGATAGATATAGCATAACTATTATTTACAAACTGCAGTCTTGTCAGTAAAAGGAGACAAATACAGACATTCAACAACAAAAAAACAACAGATGGGAAACAATATCAGTTTTAAAGTCAGTGCTGTGCTGAAATGCCAGGAGGTAAAGTCAAATCCACCCAGTAACTCCTCACTGTGAGGAAGGTGGGGAATCAGTTAAGGAACACTTCAGTATCATCGTGTTCACATCATGCACACATGATGTGGGTCTGTACTGACATGTGTGATTTTGGAGGTTGACAGTCCACAACACAATGTGCAAAGTTGTGTTGCTGAAAAAGTGTACTATGAACAACTCCCCAGAAGGAGGCGTGGTAGTAGCAGCTAACAAAGTCATGCAAAAATGTAATATTCAGACAAATTAAATACCCTACACAAAGGACAGTAAAGATGACAATGCAGTTGAACAATTCAAAAATAAATAAATGACTCCTTCCTCGGAGGGTTGGGAGCGACAATGTTAAGTTGTTCACTTAAGGATAGCCATGCAATTGCAGCAATTATCAGATTCATCAGGCATTCTTTTTGATAGATAGATGCTTACATTGAGTCTTGAGGGATTTTTTCAAACATATTGGGTCGAAAACAGTGACCATTTGATATTGCGTGTCGAATGAAACATCCAATAGATAGCATAATCATCACATTCACACTGCTCGTGAGCAACACACTTTGGAATTCATTGAATTTACCAAACAAAACCAAGTAGTTCTGCACTTCATCATTTCAAAAAGCCGGTATAGTATTTCTTCATCTGTTAAATTTAAAAATAGAAAGGAAAGGTGCCTCTAACTTGGTAAAACAACAAGCCTCTCACACAGTGTCTGTGCAATAGCTCAGTTCCCAAGCCTTCTCCTATGACTAGAGTACAGTATCGTCTCTTCTCTGACCTTTGTCCCTATCAACATAGTCCAAAAGAAGAACTTCTCAATACATTCTGGAGAAATACACTGAGTTGGTTGTCTGCAAACCAAGGTCTCCCCTTGGTCCTGGTATAGGAGTGACAGAGGAGGCCAGTCCTGGTTTCAAAGTGTGGAAGGAGGGTATTAGGAGTCAAATGAGCCCTATTGTGAGTGCCTCATTACGAATGCACTTTGAAGGCCAGCAGTTCTTCAGAGTGTATGTTGTTGAGGGAGCGCAGCTCAGGCAGCTTCAGCAGCAGCTTGGTGAAGGTGGTAGTCTCCTTGGCGTGGTTCTTCATGATCAGACTCCGCAGCGCTCTGATCAGCGTGTCCTGCAGCGCCTCCACTGACTTCAAGTCCTGGATCCCCGAACGATCTGATCACAGAACAGAGCATAAGAACAGTCTGTATCAAAGAAGGCTTTACGTTTCATCGTACACATAAGTATTGTGTGTTAACACCAGTGGCTGAATGGTATGTACAGGACTGCGTTTTAAATGGCACTTTTGACCAAAGTAGTGCACTATATAGGGAATAGGGTGTCATTTTAAACACAGGACCATAATACAGTCAGCCAGCCTGCCAGCCAACCAGTCAGCGAGAGGACAGCCAGCCAACCAGTCAGCCAGATGACAGCCAGCCAGTCAGCCAGAGGACAGCCAGCCAGACAACCAGAGGACAGCCAGCCAACCAGTCAGCCAGAGGACAGCCAGCCAGCCAACCAGTCAGCCAGAGTACAGAGTACAGTGATATGAGGACAGTGTGTTTACAATTACAGTGTGTATAAAAGGACACTGTGTTTTACAAGGACACTGTTTACAGGGACAGTGTTATTTACCGGCGGAGACGAGGACGACGGCAATGAAGAGGCTCATCTCATCCTTGTCCAGCTGCAGAGCGGCCAGCTTCTCGCTGAAGTCACACATGGAGGTGAGCAGCTCCCCGGCCCGCAGCGAGCGCAGCAGCTCCAAGCTGTAACACTTCCCCGTCAGGAAGGTCACGGTGCGCTCGGACACGTCGAACAATGAAGCAAAGCGCACCATAAGCACCTGGAGAGAGAGAGGTGGGAGAGAGGGTGTGTTAGAACGGTTTTATGGTGACTAGCACTGGGCAACATACTGGCAGAATTCAACAGTGATAATGCCCACCTAACCCGGTTAGAGAGTTCAATGTTGAGTTAAAATACACTGGTACTCTACCATAACATATCTACAGACTGTAATATATTTAGCCAATTCAACACTTTGAGTTAAAGTAATGTTCAGTTGGAACACGACAGCCAGAGTTGGGAAAGATCTATTTTTGGTGTCAGAGAGTCCAGGGATTCTTACCTCAAACGTTCCGTTTTTGAGCAGGCTGACTTGGTCGTACTCGGGGAGGTCTCGGAAGCCCGGGATCCTCTTGGCAAACCCCACAACCTCGCGCACGGCCGGGATGAAACTCAGGGAGAACTCCTCCCAGATCTCCTGGCTGCGCTGACTGGGGTCCACATAGAGACCAGGAATGACCTGGGGTGACAAGAGTCGAGAACAGGGCCCTCAGTTATGGAAAACAGAACACAGGAGCAATAATGCAGAAGAAACAAAATGGGGGGATTTAGAGGATAGGCCTTTTTAGGTATTTTCCATGTGTGCTTTAGGCATGGTTATGGGGTAATTTCAGGTGTGCAGTATACAATGCATTTCTACTGTAACATTTTGTAAAGAGACCTTGAATCTCTTTAATGTTTCAACGAAGGCAAATTAAATGATAAAAGGACACTCACCAAGTTTGTCTTGTGGTCCTGTAGGCTGTATGATGGTCCACTGTAACCATTGGAGACGGTCTGTACGTTGTGCATTGTGTTGTGGCTCCTGTGATGGAGGCTGTAGGAGGCTTCTGGCATGCCACCACTGGGGCCGCAGTTTAGCTGCGCAGGCTGCTGCTGGTAAACAACTCTCTCTTCCCGGTAGGGAACGTTGGTGACGTGTTGATGACTGCAACTAGGCTGGCAACCCCTGGTGTCTTCGTTGCAGCGGTTCCGGCTCTCCTGCAGTTCCTCCATGCGGCTGTCTCTCCTATCTTTTACAGTTTCCCCGGCGACCTGCGAAGGCGAATCCTCCACTTCCTCTTTGATGGGGTGTTGCTGTTCAAGGCGGTACGTGAATGTGCCCCGATGACACACCCTGGAAGGAGGAACCTCGTCATCACCGCTATCCGACGAATAGGAAGAGGCGGAGCTAGAGCTGGTCTCCATGGAGTCTTGAACGGAACGGGGTGAGGAAGGGTTGGAGTCTGATGAAGACGAGATAGATGAGGAAGACGAGGAAGAGGAGCTGCCGTCATTGGGGAGCCCTTCCATGGGGCAGGGTGGACTCTGGGTGCCGTGGAGCATACTGTGGAGCTGGCTGTTGTTGTTCATCACCATGTTGTTCATGGCGTTCTGCATCTCCAACAGCATGCGCTGCTTCTCTCTCTTCGGGATGCGGCCAAACCTAACAGCTGGAGAAGGAAACCAAATAACACACATTAGTACATATATCACTAATAAGGGCTGAAATATCCCTACAGTCAGTCAATCCATCAAACTTGTAAAAGGAAACCCCTCACCCCCATTAACCATTGCATTTCCTTTTGGGGAAAATTCAGTTATTATTATGTACATTTAAAAGTGGAGACTCACAGTCTCTAGACATGCCCACAGTCAGACACTTCTTGAAGCGGCACTGCTGACAGCGGTTCCTGTTGATCCTTATGACGGTGCAGTTCTCCATCTTCAGACACTTCTTATACCGGATGCTATGCTGGATGCTCCTCCTGAAGAAACCCTGAGAACAATCACAGAAAACATTGTTTGTGCACGGTTATTACCAAGTTAAAACCCGAATGATACTGTTAAAACACTTACGACACAGAGCCATTGAATAACAAGATTGAAACCTAGGACTGGCCGTGTGGCATTCCATGAGAAGCAGTCAGGACTAGTCTTACCTTACAGCCCTCGCAGGAGTGGACGCCATAGTGGAACCCTGAGGCCACGTCGCCGCACACCTTACACAACAACACCATGCCGTTGATCTCTGTAAGGAGAAACACACAGCAATGTTACTACTAATTCACACCTCTCTAACAAATGTACTATTCCACCCGTACATGATGATGACTCATGTAGACTTGAGAATACGAAATGCACCTATTACCTGGATTAGTGTGGCAACTCATACAATGCATTTCCTATCCTTTGCCATTCTGAATATATCTAGTATCCTTGCCATACTGAATGTATTTCCAGGACTGAAATACACTCACTGGTGATGCTGCTCTTGGCGGAGGTAGATCGCCCAGTCTTCTCTGTGCCGTGGCTACGTGGGTGCTTGGCTGTTGTAGCGCGGGCGATGTCCACCATGATTCCTACTGCCCGGCTTGGCAGTGAGGGATGAGGCGGAGAGGAGCACAGGTAGCTGCTGCAGCTGTCACTCAAACAGGACTCCGGGCTGGAGGCGAAGCCAGAAGAGATGTAAGTTATTACACCACCTGAGGGGAGAAGGAAAAAAACACAAAAGGTTATTGGAATATAAGTCAAATATACGTCATATCAAAAACATAATATTGAAGTCATAATCTTGATGTCGTAATATTTTGTTACAACTAAGAGAGACACAAATTATTATTCTAAGTTTTTACCCGATTGTATGTCAGAGTAAGGTTATAATAGTGATGGAAATCGACCAACTATTTCAAAGGTAAATAATAAATCATATATAAACATAATATAAACCATAAAACCTTATTAAAACATCTGCCTGATTACCCTTGCCACTCCCAATATAGAGCAGGACTTATGTCAGACCGTTTCCCCCCTTCGTTCATTCGTCCTGTTGTTTGACCTGTTTTTACTACCTCATGCCTGGCGATACAATTACACCACTGTTACATAACAAGCGGACTCTATGGGTGTTTACAGTTATCCTAAATAGTACAGCAAGGCCTGCAGTCCCAGCCAGGGTCATATATGTCACCATTATTGAAGAACATTTTTGAACAAAAACACAAATATTCACAAAAATACTTTATTTAAAGACTTTTGGGCACAGGGTGACAAAGTGTGTTACATGACACAGAAACCTAATCAAACTCGCAAATATCTTCCATTTGACCTAAATTACTTAACCCTCAAAAATATTTCACCCAATTGTTTGGGGAGCTTGGGGGTCCCTATTAATATATCCATCATAAAATGTGTCTAGTTTTCTATAGTACATATGATAAGTGGAACAAGGAAAAGAAGCAATATATGAATTGGAACGGGTTTTATTTAGAGAAACATCAACCACAAATAGTTCCAACCAATCACAATTAGAAGCTTTAAAGTCAAAACATCAAGAAACAAATAAACAGACTACTACTAATTACAACTAACACCTCATGTATAAATGTTTCTCACATTTCATATAAACATATAAACCAATATCCAAATGACTGTGTGTATGGGTGTGTTTGGAGGGTATAGCCTATATGTGCGAGTGTGTGTGTTTCAGTGTTTCTGAATGTGTGTTTCTGTGGGTTTCTGATTCAAAGCACACTCTGATTTCCAATTCTGTGTGGAACCTCAGGAAGCAGTTGCTGGTGGATGTGAAACAGAGGTGGACATCACATTTCTGGCACTTGGATTTTGGTGTACCTGTGCACCCATGGTACCTTGCATCTCTCCTTCTTTTCAGCCATAATCATCTGGTGGGCTGTGGCATCCAGGTGCACATCAGGGACTGGAATTGGAGCAGCGGGTCCTTTCCTCCTCCTCTCCTCATACTCACCAGCAATAGTGGAACTGGGACCACCTTTCTTGCGCTCCAGACTCTTTCCACTTTTGCATAGGCCTTCAGCGATGTATAACCTGAAGGTATACAGCTTCATTTGTTCCTTCTTTCTCATGCCAGTGCCCTTACAATCTCTTCAGTTGAGCAGCCAGGTGGTCACGATGATCATATCCAGGAAGTGGAACACCAGCCTGTGGTACCACCTCCTTGATCGGATTTTGTTCCGGTACAGTGCAATCAGTGAGTCAAGCAGATCCACCCCACCCATATGCTTGTTGTATTCCTTCACCATAGCAGGGCAGGGGACTTAGGTGATCATCTTTCGCTTGAGATCCCACCTGTCAACCTCAGGGATTTTTTGATGGCCTCCCATCTATTTAGTATCATGGTGACAGCTACTTGGGACACTCGGCAGGCTTTGTTCCAAAACATGCAGGTGCCTGGTAAACCAAACAACGACATGTACACCATAATACCCAGGAACTGCTCCAATTCTTTTGTTGTGAGGTTAAGGGGCTTGTTTGCTTTACATTGTACCGCATATAGATTTGACTGCCCTACAATAACTTCCAGAATGTCTTCAGAGAAAAACTGCTTGAAGTACTGGAGGGGGCACATGATATCATCAGATCTTGAAAGCAGGTCCTGCCATTCTGGGTAAGCATTGAAGTATGCATTGTGGGGTGTTCTCCACCAGGGTTGGCGTGGAACATCAACCTCTGCTACATCTTCATCCTCAGACTCAGTCTCATTGTCAACAGACAGGCATTCTCCTTGAAAAAAGAAAGCAGGAAGCACACATTTGAATGTGTCATATACCCTTCTTCATCCACTGACACACATGCAAACACACACACACACACACACACACACACACACACACACACACACACACACACACACACACACACACACACACACACACACACACACACACACACACACACACACACACACACACACACACACACACATTGCTGACTGACCCCTAACTGACCCCTGACCTCCTAACTGTCTSTCAAACCTGATTCGGGGATCCACTCTTCCTGACTCTCAAGCTCACTGTCCTCACTGTCAGAGGGAATGACCCTAACTGCTCGATGATGTTCCTTCCACCCATAAAATGTTGTTGTGTCCATTTCCTGGAAGTATCAGTAGATACTAAAGTAAAAACATTGACTATGGTCATAATTATGCATCTGAGCACATCTCCACACTTTAGCATGTTATTGCCTGAACAAAATTGGTCTAACTGCACAATGTTGCCCTGAGG
Source organism: Salvelinus sp. IW2-2015 (assembly GCF_002910315.2). Taxonomy (NCBI): domain Eukaryota; kingdom Metazoa; phylum Chordata; class Actinopteri; order Salmoniformes; family Salmonidae; genus Salvelinus; species Salvelinus sp. IW2-2015. Next base: position 10,119,632 of record NC_036874.1, on the reverse strand, counting down.
CAACAAACCAAAAAACTGTTTTAGTATATAAATAAAAACAAAATAAGTATTTAAACAATCAAACATACTTCTTTACATACTCATGCAGATATTCTTTTTATATTAAGTTATTTCAATTTAAACATGTTAAAAAGTGATTTTATCTTACCAATTGGTGGCACTGTGTCCCATGCAGCTTTGCTTCCTGAAAGGACTGCTACACCCCCAGACAAAAGGCCACACTCACTTCAGCCCCTCATTTCATTGGACACAGACATGTCAGGTGATACTATAAATATTTATTTTATCCCCAAAAAATCAAAAGGTGGTGTGAGGTCCAAAAGGTAGTTTGTTGCCCCATAGAGGGTTAATGGTGTACCATCAAAACATGACACTACAGTGTAATGTGAAAACGAATGTGTTTCTGTAATCATTTGTATGCACTTATGTTACAAATGTAATTATTTGTAACATTTATTTTGGGGTTGGGTTTGTTATTTGTAACATTTATTTTGGGGTTGGGTTTGTCAGTTCTTCTATAATATATTATATTGAATAATACTCCCCTCTACAAAGCAAAAGAGCAGTAACTGGACATTCGGTCAAAAATGTCAAAAATTGTCAAAAATGACATTTATGATACATTAAATACATGATTTATCATGTGGACAAAATGTGTTTCAGATAAAATGGGACGTTATGTTTGCAGTGGCTGGTAAAAGTTAGTGAAACCGAAGAAAAAAGCAGTAAATGCAATCGCTCACCTCAGATACTGCTTTAAAAAAAAAACTTGAATCACTAAGCTTTGGGCTGTAGTTACTATGGTTTACCTTGGCATTATTTATTGTTGTTTGTTGAAACAAGTATCAAACCATATGACACTGACAACCACAAACACAAGTTTGCGTTGTAAAAAATCGTCATTCCAGTGGGTGTACCAAGCAAGAAGGCAGTAACTGCCAGATAACGTCAGAGGTAGGGTCAATATGAATACAAAATAAACTGAAAAAAAGACAACAGTTAACATCTCCAATCTGACTACAAATCATTTGGCTCGACAATTAAAAAACGCTGAAGTCATCTTTCTAAGTTTCCATTTATGAGCAGTTACTGCTCTTTTGCTTGACAGGGCACAATGATATATGCATTTTAGTTTTTTTGGCAAAAGCAAAGTTATTCTTGTAGTCATTGGTGTTAAATCACGTTATTACATAAGAATGTTGACATTATTAAACCAAATGCTTAAATATGGGCTAAATAAACCTAGCTAGGAAAATAATTAACCTGTTGCTTGGTGTACAGGAGGCTCAGACACAAAATCAACATAAATTAATATATTATACTATACTATGTAGCCCTAAATGTAGTTAATGGTCTCGAAGCCCTGGCCATGATTACCTAACCAGCTACGACTATTCGCTTCCAAAACCCACCCACATGTGGAGCTGTCATGTCTAAGAGACTAAATCTAGGTCACCAAATCCGCATCCTTCAGTCTCACGTGGACCTGCATACGGCCCTCAAACTTGGACTTAGTACAGATTTATGCAATGAATGCGTCACAGCCTCTTCTCGACCAATGAGCAGTGAGAGTCGAGAAGCATCGGCACATGGCTAGGCAGCTTGGTCCATGTGAGGTGAAGCAAAGCAGAACATTGTAGTGTCAAAACAAAAAACCCCGTAGCGCAGTGGCATTCCTAACCCATATACATGGCTTGACAATAAGCTGACCAGAAAAAAATCTATTGGAAGGTTTCTAATTGTGGTCCATATATAACTTATAAAAAGCACACAACTAAATAAAATGTGGACAGATAAATCAGATTGCACAAGCTTTTTCTAGAACAGATTCTTAGAACGACACATTGATTCTAGACAGCAACAGTAACACTATATTTGTAACAAAGTAACACATTTGCAAACAAGTAACTGATCAATGTAGCGAGAGGTGGACACTTTCAATTACATGACAAGATACATTGTAACATTGTAATAGCACGTATAATAAAGTCGGTTTTACCTGGCTTGATTGATCCCATGTCTGCAGGCACCTCGATTCAGGGAATATTTAGAGAAAGCAACCTATGCTGACTAAATGTCTTGTCAATAACTCGCCAGTTTGACTTTAAGGATTGCTAAATTCTATTATCCTTAGTAGCACAGTGGTTACACTGTAACAAACTCAAATTAAAAGCGTCGATCATCTAAAGCTCAACACTGTTTCTTATTTTAGTCTCAACTACATTTCTGTAGTAAATATTTGTAGCATGTATATAATTATCTGCACTCCCATGTCAGTATCCTGAACAAAACAAGTTCTGCTCTTCTTTCAGTCAAAACGTCCTAGACTTTTATGCGGCATCTAATTCAACCTGAATAGTTTTGTACATTTAAAGATATGTAACAAGATGAGAAACGCTGGACGAAGTCCCTTGTTGGATGACTTCTGTACGATGACTCTTCTGTACTCAATGTTCTAAATAGTGTGTTAACCATGTGACCCAGTTGTCAGCCACTCCCACTTGCCTGGGCGCTTGAGAGTCACCCAGTGACACACTTTTACAGACCAGAGGCAGAGTTAAAGGCTCAGTGCACTCAAAAACTTGAATTGCCTGTGTTATACACACAAACACTATATATCCACACTATGAGCTTGGAATAATACTGTGAAAATGATAATGCCCTTTCAGTGTAAGAGCTGTTTGAAAAGACCACCTGACATTTCAGCCTGTTTTGGTGGGATAGAGATTTGGCCTGCCTGGTGACAACACCAGGCGGCAAATTAGTTAATATACAAATAAGAGTTCCAAACCTCTCTGTCAATAACTAGTTTTCATCTCCCCACTCAGACCACTCCCAAACAGTCCTAGCAAAATTACTGCTTGAGAAATTGCTATTTTCTGAGAAGTTAATTGTTTGTTTTTTTCCATTAAAATGGAAAAACAATCACAGTAAGATACGTAATCCTTACCAAGAAATTATTTGATAGAGATAACCAAATAATGGCTGCATTGGACCTTTAACACAATGATAAACATAATCGGGACTGCTCCAAGCCAATCTCTGGACTGCTCTCATGTTGACTGCCTCGCGTAACGTGAATCCATAGGCAGCGCATTGTAATTATCCATCCTCCATTGGATTACATCAAGGTGGTACAGAAGGAATGCAACATATGTATAGTTCAGAAATAGAACTCAAAAACTACAAACTCCTAACGGTACATAGGGGTTCTACTATTATTAATGTCAATAATAAAGAATATGCTAGAAAGCTTTGTGTCCCTACTGGAAAGTTACACAATCTGTTTGCGTACAAATTTGAGCACTGATGTCATCAACATTCAAAAGCCTGTATCATTCCTATCATAGACCTACTGCTCTAGTAAAGTCACACAGTGCAGGTAAAAGTCTGTCAACCTCAAATGCCAGATGTATTTTGACAGGCAAGAGTTAGTTTGATTAAAAGTAATCTGGCTAATACTACTGACGAGTGAGTGTACTTGGACTTTAAATGACTGTCTGGGGTCCATGTGAGATGGAAATAGATATTTGTTATTATTGGAATGACTTGCATAAGTGGTAAATATTTTGGTAAAAGTATTGTTTTTATGTATATTCATGCAGCTTAAAATCATTGTTCAACCGAGCATCTAAAACATTGTCCAACAGAGAGTGCTTCTAAAATGCTTATATCCATTTTCAACAAAAATAAATACAAAACCAAGAGTTATCCTAATCAGATATTGCCATACCGGTTATTAATTTCATGGTTTAAACCTCAGGGCCCAAAGTTTTTGTAGTTTCATTCAAATCATTTCACGTCCATTTAGAACAGCTGTTCTTTGGGAAGGGTAAAACAGCCACTTATTGGACTGCTGCAAAGCCACATTGGCATGTTGTACATACAGTGCATTTGGAAGGTATTCAGACCCCTTCACTTTTTCCACATTATGTTACATTACAGCCTTATTATCCTTATAAATCTACACACAATACCCCATAATGACAAAGCGAAAGCAGGTTGTTTGAAATTTTTGCTAATTCATACAAAAGAAAGTGCATCCTGTTTCCATTGATCGTCCTTGAGATATTTCTACAACCTGGGAGTCCACCTGTGGTAAATTCAATTGATTGGACATGATTTGGAAAGGCACATACCCGTCTATATAAAAAGTCCCACAGATAACGGTGCATGTCAGAACAAAAACCAAGCCATGAGGTCGAAGGAATTTTCCTAGAGCTCCGAGACTGGATTGTGCCAAGGCACAGATCTGGGGAAGGGTTCTAAAAAATGTCTGCAGCATTGAAGGTTCCCAAGAACACAGTGCTCTCCATCATTCTTAAATGGAAGAAGTTTGGAACCACCAAGACTCTTCCTAGAACTGGCCGTCCAGTCAAACTGAGCAATCTGGGGAGAAGGGCCTTGACCAAGAACCCGATGGTCACTCTGGCAGGGCTCCAGAGTTCCTCTGTGGAAATGGGAGAACCTTCCAGAAGAACAACCATCTCTGTAGCACTCCACCAATAAGGCCTTTGTGGTAGAGTGGCCAGACAGAAACCACTCCTCAGTAAAAGGCACATGAGAGCCCGTCAAAAAGCCCCTAAAGGACTCTTAGACCATAACAAACAAGATTCTCTGGTTTGATGAAACCAAGATTGAACTCTTTGGCCTGAATGCCAAGCGTCACGTCTGGAGGACACCTGGCACTATCCCTACAGTGAAGCATGGTGGTGGTAGCATCATGCTGTGGGGATGTTTTGGGGTGGCAAGGACTGGGAGACTAGTCAGGATGAGGGAAAGATGAGCGGCGCAAAGTATAGAGAGATCCTTGATGAAAACCTGCTCAGGTCCTCAGACTGGGGTGACGGGTCCCCTAACAGGACAACGACCCTAAGCACACAGTCAAGACAATGCAGGAGTGGCTTCGGGACAAGTCTCCGAATGTCATTGAGTGGCCTAGCCAGAGCCCGGACTTGAACCTGATCGAACATCTCTGGAGAGACCTGAAAATAGATGTGTAGCGATGCCCCATCCAACCTGACAGAGCTTGAGAGGATCTGCAGAGAAGAATGGGAGAAACTCCCCAAAAACATGTGCCAAGCTTGTAGCGTCATACCCAAGAAGACAAGGCTGTAATTACTGTCAAAGGTGCTTCAACAAAGTACTGAGTAAAGGGTCTGAATACTGATATAAATGTGAGTTATTTTTTTTAATAAGGTTTAATTTTTGTTATTTTATAAAACTGTTTTTGCTTTGACAATATGGGGTATTACGTGTAGATTGATGGGGGGGGTACAATGTAATCCCTTTTAGAATAAGGCTGTAACGTAAAAAAAATGTGGAAAAAGTTAAGGGGTCTGAATACTTTTTGAATACACTGCAGTAGAGGCAATTTATCACTAATCCTTCATGACCATAACCAAGCACCCTCGGTATGTATATGAGCTTACACTGTTCCTTTAGCACCAAATTCCATTGGCTTTTCAAGTGAGAGATTACCATGTTATTTTGCAATAACTAAATGCTATTAAAAGTAAAACATGGACAACAGAACTGTGTAAAAAAGTACTTAGATTTGTAGCTATTGTGGTACAACTGTACTTTAGTTCCATATTAAAAGGTGAAATCCATGTTTTTATGGCACTGTTTCTGCATTTTATTTGAGGGACAGCCTACTATATTTCAGGAGATTAGCAATAGGCTAAGCAGTGGAGTATCCTACGGAGAGTAATAAAATATGACGTTACATATTGTTTCATTGTTTTTCTTTATTTTCATATCTGCACAGATAACTTAATCAGGAACCAAAAAATATACCAGACAATAAAGTACTAAAAATCTGAAATAGAAATCCCCCCCACACGGCTGTGCTCTATGGGCCTATGTGGCGTACCGCTTCGTCCACTGTTTGGCTGTTCTGTCATGCTCGGCTCTGTTTGTCGTGTACTGGGTGGCGATGCTTCCAACCAGGGGATCAGCTAAAAGTGAAAAACAACATGAGGGAAATAACAGTTAGAGGAGGGTGGTGAATCTTGAAACAATTACTTTGCTACTTATGAGTTATGCCACCTTGTAATGGTATCATAAGGAATTATACATGCAATATAAGGCATTATGTGTGGGCCTCAAAGTGATAACTTTTTTAAAAAGTCATCCATATCTGAGCACAAAATGACACCAAAGAAATGGACCGGTATTTGCTATTTACCATGTTACCTGCAGATTCAATTTGACCCTTCTCGAGAGTCAGGAATACTCATATTTTTTCTGGTATCATATTTCCAGCCTGGGACAGATGCAGATCTAAAGAGAAACAAGGGGACAAGGAAGCCAATTAGGCTCCCCGATGGATATCTTACCTGGGTTACAGTCTGTGAGCAGAGAGCAGATGGACAGCAGCACCTTGGAGATGGTGAGGGCGGGGCTCCAGTTGTCCTTCAGGATGTCCAGACAGATCACCCCCTGACTGTTGATGTTACAGTGGTAGATCCTTGTCCGAAACGTTACCTTGAGGAAAAACAAAAGTAGAAAACATACATGCCATGTGCATATTAAACACAATAACAAGGCTAGAGACTCTAGATCAAAATCTATACAGAACAAAAATATAAAACGCAACATGTAAAGTGTTGGTCCCATGTTTCATGAGGTGAAATAAAAAATCCCACACCTTTTCCATACGGACAAAAAGCTTATTTTGTGCACAAATTGGTTTTCATCCCTGTTAGTGAGCATTACTCCTTTGCCAAGATAATCAATCCACCTGACAGGTGTGGCATATCAAGAAGCTGATTGAACGGCATGATCATTACACAGGTGCACCTTCTGCTGGGGACAATAAAAGACCACTCTAAAATGTGCAGTTTTGTCACACAACACCACAAATACGTTTTGAGGGAGTGTGCAATTAGCATGCTGACTGCAGGAATGTCCACCAGAGCTGTTGCCAGAGAATTAAATGTTCATTTTTTTACCATAAACTGCCTCCAATGTCGTTTTAGAGAATTTGGCAGTATGTCCAACCGGCCTCACAACCAGACCACATGTATAAAAAAAAGTTAAGTGTTTTGTTTCCTTGCAACAATTCCATATTGTAATGAAATGATCAAATGTGACAAAACAATCCAAATATAATAGAATTTCATTTGAGCATATTTTTATGGATTTGTTTTTAGCACATGGAATTAAACATAGAACGGAAAAGTTAACTAGTGAGCTAACTAGCCAAGCTACAAGCTATGTTTCAAATTGTCTTAGTTAGTGTTGTTGTTATGTATCAAATTGCATAGGCTACCTGTCTCTCCTTCTCCTCTGGAAATGACCCGACTCGCACTGGCACACACACAATACACACAAACAGAGGCACACATGTAAATAGCTCTCTAGCATCTGGAAAGTGAGTCTCGGTAGGAGTATCGTTTTTAGTTTTTTCTTTTTTTTTGCTGTGGCGGCAACAATTTAGCAGCAGCGTAATATGACAGAAACACTGTCGTCATCGCCGGTCGCATTTTTTGCTGTGTATACCCTGAAGAACAAGCTAATTAATGCTAAGTAAATCTGTCCCATTCATTGCGTGGGACTAAACCAAGATGACCATTTTGTAGTGTAGAGGGTAAGTAGTGACTGGTAACTGACGATTGCCTAGTACCTTGGGTGGTTTGAAGGGGTAGTCGGGTGTGAAGGCGATGTCCAGGAAAAAGACCCCTCCCTCGTAAACAGAGCCCGGTGGTCCCAGGATGGTTGACCTCCACTCATAGATGTTGTCTCCTTTGGGACCAGCGCTGGTATTAAATGAGATAAAGTTACAGATTATTTTAAACTATTAGCCTGGTCACAGATCTGTAAGTGCTTTAGCCCACTCCTTTGTCGTTACCCACCAGGAAAACCAAAGGAGAACAGTCTCCCTAATTGGTGTAAACCAGACAACGTTCTTTGTTATTGTTGTGGCTCAGATCACTTGTGTGTGTGTGTACTTTGTCTCATTGCCACAAGGGACAGATAACTTAAAGCTGCAAATCGGCAGTTGCAAAAATGACAATGCATTCTCCCCACCCGTTTATGTAAAAAGCTAAAAGGGCCAGAGAAATGTAACCACTCAAATTCATAGACAGAGCAATGGATGCTGAGACTGACCATATATGATTTCAAAATTAGTTTTAACAATCACTATATAGCCTCAAAACATGGTTAACATTTACTTTGTTTACAACCATTGGAGTGAAACAACCGTATATATTTTGGGTTCTGATGGGGTACAACAGTTGAACTAAGCTCATAGAATAAGTTATGGGTACATGTAATTAATTCAGAAGTCCCAAAATGGATGAATCGATTGTCCCTTTAAACTACTGCACCTGCAAAAAACGTGTCTGTCAAACTGTTTAGAGCCTATTATCCCTTGGGGTTATACTCACTTGGTGACCACACAGCTTTATATTGCTTGAGAGAACAGTACATTTTCTCTCAAGCGTCAAAGAAGCAGCCTCCATTCACAACCAATCCCTGATGACGTGCCTCTGTATCATGACCCATATTGATTCCCTCAGAGCAGATCAGCCTTTATCCTTGGTACATGCTGAACATGTAGTGGGAATCATCTAGGGAGTGATGACTACAAGGCTGATCCAATATAACGTGGGAGATGTAAAATTCAGCTTCATGTAGATTTCTAATAGGAGGTCGACCGATTAATCGGCATGGCCGATTTCAAGTCTTCATAACAAAATCAGTAAATCGGCATTTTTGGACACCAAGTATGGCCGATTACATTGCATTCCACGAGGAGACTGCGTGGCATTCTGACCACCTGTTACGCGAATGCAGCAAGCAGCTACGGTAAGGTGCTAGCTAGCATTAAACTTATTTTATAAAAAACAATCAGTCTTCACATTATCACTAGTTACCTACATATGGTTGATGATATTACTAGGTTAACTAGCTTGTCCTGCGTTGCATATAATCAATGCGGTGCCTGTTAATTTATCATCGAATCGCAGCCTACTTCGCCAAACGGGTGGTGATTTAACAAAAGCGCATTCGCGAAAAAAGCACAATCGTTGCACGAATGTACCTAACCTAACATCAATGCCTTTCTTAAAATCAATACACAGAAGTATATATTTTTTTTAACCTGCATATTTAGTTAAAAGAAATTCATGTTAGCAGGCAATATTAACTAGGGAAATTGTGTCACTTCTCTGCGTTCATTGCACGCAGAGTCAGGGTGTATGCAACAGCTTGGGCCGCCTTGCTCGTTGCGAACTAATTTGCCAGACTTTTAGTATGGCAAATTATGACATAACATTGAAGGTTGTGCAATGTAACAGCAATATTTAGACTTATGGATGCCACCCGTTCAATAAAATACGGAACGATTCCGTATTTCACAGAAAGAATAAACTTTTTGTTTTCTAAATTATAGTTTCTAAATTTGACCATATTAATGACCAACAGCTCATCTTTCTGTGTTTATTATATTATAATTAAGTCTATGATTTGATAGAGCAGTCTGACTGAGCGGTGGTAGGCAGCAACAGGCTCGTAAGCATTCATTCAAACTTTACTGCGTTTGCCAGTAGCTCTTAGCAATGCTTGAATCACAGCGCTGTTTATGACTTCAAGCCTATCAACTCCTGAGATTAGGCTGGCAATACTAAAGTGCTTATTAGAACATCCAATAGTCCAAGGTATATGAAATACAAAATGGTATAGAGATAAATAGTCGACACGCCATAATTCCTATAATAACTACAATCTAAAACTTCTTAACTGGGAGTATTGAACCACCAGCTTTCATATGTTCTGAGCAAGGAACTTACACGTTTAAAAAAATGTTTTTTTACATGGCACATATTGCACTTTTACTTTCTTCTCCAACACTATTTTTGCATCATTTAAACCAAATTGAGAATGTTCCATTATTTATTTGAGAGTAAATAGATTTTATGTATTATATTAAGTTAAAATAAGTGTTCATTGTTCTTTCAGTATTGTATAATTGTCATTATTACAAATATATATATAAAAATTGTCCGATTAATCGGTATCGGTTTTTTTGGTCCTCCAATAAATCGGTATTGAAAAATCATAATCGGTTGATTTCTAAACACCTTTTTCCCCACCATCTTAATCCAGCCTGGCATTTCAAGTCAAAACATTTTGATCAAAATAGAAAGTGCAGCTTTATTTTATCAGCATATGGGACATGAGAAAAATCAGAAAGTAATGCAAGCCTTTATGAATAAGTGATCAAATCATTATTGTTTGGAGAGTCGCCTGTAGGTATTGACCATGGCAATACGAAAGACACTGTGGACGGATTAGAACAGAGAAGATGAGCTCAAATAAAACCAACCTGCAGTTTGGCGGAGGGTCCAGCGTGATATCTGCCAGCTCTTTCTGAATCCTGCAGAAACAAACATACATGCCTTCAGATCAATCATTGATTGCCCAGCCATACCTTTACACACCTTTGTTTTCTCACAGCCATGGTCGAATACAGTGAGGCTAAATATTTTGAAACACAAATAAAGACCGAGAATACCTAGTGCTAGCTACAATCATCTAGGAGATTAACACCCCTCGACTAAATGTCACTTGTGTTGGTGTTGTGTCGTGACAACCAGCCCATATTTCATTGAGTTTTGGGTGTTACCTTTCGCGCTGGTGGATAGCAGCTTGGAGTCTTGCTATACTGGCTTTGCTCTCCCGTTTCTTGCAGAGTGTGTCCTTCGGTTTGTTTTGATTGGAGGAAGAAGATGAAGAGCTGGTGCTGACACCGCGAATCCTCATCCGCCATACGGTTTGGACAAGAAATTAGCAGGAACCTACAATGCGATCGTGATGCAGCAGTTGAAGAACAAAAAAGCAGTAGCTTTGACAAATGAATTGCTTTCAAGCCATTTGCAAAATGAAGTTACGTTAAGTTATGAAGAGCACCTTAGACGTTCTAGGAAAAAACAGCTACCTCAACATAGCTTGCTGAGATTACCTAAAAACAAGCCACTTCAACACAGCTACGACCAGTGACTTTTTCAAGCAGGTTAGGAAACGTAGCGCAGCAGGTTAGGAGAATTAACACAGCTGGTTAGGAGAATTAGGTTAAGGTTAGGAAAAGGTTTAGTGAAATGCTCTCCTAACCTGCTAGGAAAAGTCACTTTTGGTTATAGCTGTACTCGAGTGGCATGTTTTAGGGAGTCCCTAGGCTTACGAGATACCAACAACCTGATGCATCTGGTTTTCGGGGATAGAGTTTATTCAACTTAGCTTTTACACCTGCTACGTTAGGTTACGGCAGTGGTTTCCAACCTTTTCGGTCACTGTACCACCACAGAATTTGCTCTGCCCAGAGTACCCCTCACGTGCATTTTACCAGTAGGCCTATGGTCTCATGAGCCTTCAAGTACCTCTGTGGATAGGCAAAGTCCCTGGTTGGAACCACTGGTTAGGGAGTCCCATACAGCTTGCTGCTTGGCTAGTGCTCAGTTGAAATAGAAGTAACTGGCTGCTGCCACCCCTGGCAATAATATTGTGATTATGGATGGTTGCGCAAACAATGTTGGACAGCCCTGATATGGCAAGCCTCCATTATTCCCCAAATGTAATAGATCAATGATATGTGAAAATGTAACTAATTTACCGTCAGCTAATAATAAAAGCGCCCCAGAGGAACAAATGGAACCATGGTGGTGACAACAGCTAGTTAGTCTGTGTGGCAACCACCATTTGATGGAAACATTCTCGGCCTCCTTCACAGTAATTAATGTTAGCCCTTTAGCTAGTATCTCTGGTCTGGAGTTTTTGCTATAGCCTATTCGCTCGGGAGACCTGAAACGTTAAGACAATGAATCTCACACATTGATGCTGTGTGTACATTAACAGGTCTCTCGCGACGAAGAGGAACAGGCATTTTGCTAGTGAGTTCGCCTAAAAGTAGTTTACGTTGCAACTGCTTGTCGCCAAGTCACTGGTTGACTAGTTTGATTAACTAGTGGACATTAACAGCTGGTAGCATAACCATCTAGCTAGCTAGTTAACGCAACGTCCTCAAACGTCGACCTAATTTTTCTTCGCCCCGCCTATTAGCCGACGTTTTGACGTTCCAGACCGTAGCCAAAGTCGCAAAATACTGTGTTACATAAGTTCACGCCCACCTCAACTTTCAACGTTCTGAGATATTTTAACTTGGCTAACGTTAGTTGGCTAGCAGTATTTGGCAAACAACGTTACATCATACAGTGAAGCTAGCTTAGCTACCTAACGTTACTAGCTTGAGCTAGCTAACAGTTAGATTATTTCTGAGCCAGGCAGTGTCACCAAAAATGTGTCTCGTCGAGTCGTTAACTAGCCGTCTTTCACCAATACAAAACAAGTTGAATACACCAGAACGTCAATGTATTGTTAATAATCATGAGACCTATTCATCTTAAAAGTAACGTTACGCAAGTAGCAAATTACTCCTTTGTGTCTGGATCTCCCACTGCCTGAGCTTTCCGTTCGGGCCCGTATCGCTTCTGTGGAACGACAGTGCCGCGTTGCAATGGAATCCATATCGTACGCTACTATGATGAAGGTTAATCGGCCACAGGGATCATTCAAGTATTAGGTATGGTAACTGAATATGACATTTTGATATCATACATTTAAAAAATATGCACGGAACAAGCACGTCGGATGAGGGCCAAGATAAAATTTGGAGTATCACTGACTCTCACCAAGTCAGGGTTGAGAGAGAGGTTCATATATGTCTATGTTCATGTCGCACCTCTACACCTAGACTGTCGAATGCAGTTTCTTTCTGCTCTGTAGTTATTTTACCCTGGTTTCACTGATTCCCTGATTCCAGAGTTCATTATATGCACAGGCAGCGGCAATGTGTGTAGTCGTCTGAGGCAGAAAACTGATCAGGTTCAGAGATGATCATTTTAACACCCGTCACAGACACAGAGGGTTCAACAGTTTTACAGAACAGAGAGTATAAGTCACCAGCCAAACAGTCGTTTTATTGGTGCTCTCATTAATACAAGTCATAACAAACCACCCTTGCCCATGCAGAGTAGCCAGTAAAGTGTACAAGTCCTGCCTCTTTCACAAGCCGACCTATATTTCCTGTGGTCTGCCCAAAAGCGTTTGGAAAAATACATACAGTACACACAACAACAGAGAGCGTAGAAGAGCATGAATCATTCATTTGATGCAAATCTTCCCTCGCTGTTCCCCATGCCATAACATTGATGCCTGGAATAGGAAATTAAAACACACAAGAAACTAGAGTAAAGTAAAAAGAGTATATAATCTGCATTTTGTTCCTGGAGCCATATGAAACAGATACCTACTGTATAGTTTGAGGGAGCAATGCTTTCAGCAATAATAGTATTTTTTCAATACAATTCCAACATTCAGATATTGGACTAATAAATTCCCAATCTACTCTTTGTATAAAAAAAGAAGCTTTCAAAGTCACAAGAACAAAGGACAGTTCTTTACAAAGAAAAGGTAGATACAAAGTTTAGGGGGGGATTACAGGTTATAACCGTTGCACTTAGTGAGTGTGCGTTGAAAGGCTGGGAGAGGAGGTAGAGAGGTATCAAGTGGGTGGGGGGGGGGGGGGGAACAGTGAAAAGTCAGACGGGGATCTATGTGGCGTATTCTTCGTCACTGCTTGGCTATTCTGTCATGTTCCCGTTCTGTTGGTCAGGTCTTGTGTCGGCAATGCTCCCCAAACAGAGGGTCCGCTGCAATGACAACAAAAAAGATGCAGATCCCGAGCATTGCATTAATGAATAGCATTTCCAGGTGTATGTTTTGGAACCCAGAGAGAGTTTAGAGCAATATTATATTACTTGTATTAAAATATGAATAAGACTTTTTTTTTAAAGGTAATTTTAAATCCATCAACAGGTTCAACAGCCAACAGAAGCTACTGTCCCTGGGGAAGGGAACGCTGGAACTCCGCTAGTAGAGCTGGCAGACAGTTAAAGTATGAAACATTTATCACCATCTCTGTGGTGTAGATGTTTCATGCTGTGAGTTCATTACCTACAACACAGAGATGGTGATAATGCTTAATGCGGTGAGTTTAACACTATCGCCATCTCTGTGAGTAGGATAGTGTAAACTCAAATGTCATTTAAAATCAGTCCTGATCACCAACTGAAATCAGAACACCTGCAGATCCTGTGTGGACATTGACGGGTCTCTTACCTGCCGTACAGTCTGTGAGAGAGAGCAGATGGCGCCGCACCTTGGGTGTGGGGCGGCTCCATTGTCCTTCCAGGATGTCCGAGATCCCCCTGACTGTTGATGTACAAGTGGTAGATTCTCGTCCGAACTGTTACCTGGTGAGTACAGGAAAAGAACAGAAAGCATTTAAAAGCATTTTAGTTTAGACCCCTGGTTCCAGCCATCAATACGACAGTAGAATAGTCTTAATGGGAAAAATAAAATTAGCAAGTGTGTGTAATTTCTTCGTTGAGGCAGCATGGCTGACAACCTTAAACACGGCTGCAAGACTTATATACCATAACAAATAACAAGAATTTAATTTCCTTTAGCTTTTAATATAGGCCAAAAGGGGGAGCATGGTGCATTTACCAATATCAGAAAACCTTATAATATAATTTGTCATGAAATGCCCCCAAAAAAAACCCATGCCCATCTCTAATCTCGCTAACAACCGGTTACATATTTAGTTAGAGGAAAACATCATTCCCATAAGACTTTCACCAGGGGATTCAAATAAGGGGTAAAATTACTTTATTTGGTTTTCAAATGTGCTGAGTCAAATCTTTGTACAAGAAACATCCACACAAACATCCTGTTAAGTTTACTATCATGTTTCTTGATTGACGTGAGTCTGACATCTGTTTAGGCTGACACTTGACACACCCAGGTCTCCAATCACCAACATCTGGACAGACTGACCCTGACCTTGCAGAGAATACTTCTAATGAGGCCTTTGGCATTCTGAACACACCGAGAACAGGAACATTATAAATAACCCACAATGGTGCACCTCTTCTGCCCACTCACCTAACAAACTGAATCTTATACTTCCAATCTGTCACAAGTTGTTCAAACTGGAGTTTCAGTTAGGGGCTGAAAAAAGCTCTGGTAGAGTCTATAGTAATACAGCAAAAACTCCAATGGAGCATGTATCATGTGCTAGTAGTGACGGAAGGACTGGCTACCAGATCACAGTGGGACAAACACTTGAGGCCCTCTGGCTACACGGAGCAGAGCTTGAGCCTGTGGATTGTTTGAGTCTGCTGTCCAACAGCAGAGCTTGTTTCTTACCCAGCTCAGAGAGAAACAGAGACAAAAACGAGAGAATGAAAGACCGGGGGGGGAAACAGACAAAAATGAGAGAGAGTCAGAAATCAAAATGAAAGCAGTGAGAGGAAAGTTGGGTATCAGAAGACAAGAGATTATCAAAAGCCTTTCATACACTTGATAATGACCATCAACCAACCGCAAATACCCACAGGTATGTTTCATGAAAAGGCTTAATAAAGAATGAATGAAAATATGAACTGGTTAAGAGGCTTGGAGGCACACAGATTTCCAGAAAATCATGTAGCTTGTTGAAATTACATTAAAGCAAGAGTTCTCCACACAGAAGAGAGCAGCACAATTGGCACTAAGCTATAAACATTTGTGGTCACAGGTGGCGGATTGGGTGCTGACCTTGGTGGTTTGGAAGGGTAGTCGGGTGTGAAGGCGATGTCAGGAAAAGACCCTCCCTTCGAAAACAGAGCCCGGTGGTCAGGATGGTTGACCTCCACCTCATAGTGTGTCTTTTGGGTCGGCGGCTCGAAACAGAAACAGTCAATATGTTTTAGCAACTCAGGGCATTGGAATTGACAAACCGGCTACTGACAGCGTAGCCTAAAGTAGCAGTCCTTGAGTCAAGTGAGCAAGAGAGCGAGGAGGCAAATGCTAGTTTCTGACCAAGTTAATGAACAGAGATTGGAAGATCCTCAGTTGCTCTTTTTAGCCTGAGTTTTAGTTCTGTCAATGATTATCACTTCAGCTATCTTGGTTGTGCTGCCAAAGAAAATCTGAAACATTCTTAACCCCAAAATGTGCAACATTCAAAAGGCAATATCATCATCAATCCCATTGAAATAAACCAGTTTTGTTAGTTGGATTGAGGATTCTCACTTTCAACAAATAGAGAAAATTTAACTTTGTCATTCCATACAATAATACACAAAAAATGTAACTTGTATCTTGAAGTCCTTTCATTAGATGAGTAGTATGTTGAGTTGGGGGTGACGGGTCACATCTCGTTGGATAGTCTGGTAATTAATGTAATTTCAATTAAGTCTCCACCCTCCCCAACTAGAAGACTGTCTGGAACCCGAACCAGATCAGAATCCAGGACAAATGAGGCAATTCCTCAGATTTTATGTCATTACTGTCCATGACTTTAACATCGGACCAACCCACAGGGCACATAGAGCACACACACCACACCGAGACGACTGCTCCACACAGACCGCTCACAGAGATTGGGAGCAGGACTTGCAGCAGCACAGGAAAAATTGCATGACTAGCAAGTCCCAATCGCTTTGTTCATCTTGACAGCACCAATAATCTGTGACTGGACGTTTCCCGATGGCCATGTCAGAATGAAATGGACTAGCAAGTTAATGCTTTCTCACACAATATAATAACTCAATAAGCGGACTTGAGTATCCAAAAGTGTCTGGCTCAGTGCATGCCATGAGAATGGATCAAGTCTCCACAAATAGAATGAAAGGACTAGCACTTCCTCTTTCTGTAGGTCAACCTTCAGATTTCACTCATTTATCCTATTTTTTTTTCTTTTCTAAAGCAACTGTTCAAGCCTTTTTTAATAGTTAACGGGACTTGAATTTTTTTCCAATAGCTGTTTTTTTGCCCATAGAGCATCAAATCTGGACTTATTTGCTGGAGGCCAAAACGAAAAATCTGTTTTTAATACTGGTATGAATTGAAATGATTAGCATAGCATCTGGAGACTATGTTGGGCAAATATTTCAGTGTCCGTGCATTGCAACAAGGGCAGATGTGCCTATTAATCGCTAGCTGTAATGAATCTGTATGAAGAAATGTTCTGAATGTTGCTTAGGTGGGTGATGGTAACCACGCAACTGTTCATCGGAGAAAATTAGTTGCACCAGACACAAGAGGAGAAATGTTTTTATGTGGTAGGGGAAGAAGTTATTTACTCATCTACACATCCCTGCACCAGAGGTAAATTGCGATTTAATGGCATGTCATAAGGCCCGAAACAGAAGAAAGAGTGAAGTCAAAATGGGAAGGTTTGTATGTGAAATTATCCAACGAGAACTACTGGTTTATAATTTCGTTGTAAAGAGTTTGCTACAGTGTGCCATTTTGAACCCCACAGTTTTAGCTGTAGGAATTTCATTTTCAATACTTACGGAAAAATAACCATTTAAATCAAGTGTCTTACACTTAAACATGATTCAAGGTGAAAACCTCATTGAGCTTAATAATGAACTAATAAAAAATAAGACACCTCCCACTGTGGCAGATGTGTGATCCTTTTAAGCACACAGAATACAAGGGACTCTTTCATGTCCTTTGAGGCGATCACTTTTCGAGCCCAGATGAGATAATGAATGAGACAGATGGCAGAGGATCCACTCTGCCGCACTCTGTGTAGATCTTTGACAACACACGGACCTCTGGTTAAAGGCTAAGTCAATAGTTAAAGTACCAGTGCCACGACTGGAAGGTTACCCGGCCACCCCCCCACCCCACACCACCAAGCACAGGGATTGTGGTGCTTTGTGGAGGCTGCCTGAGCAATTCAGGACTGACGGACAGTCTTCTCATTAGACGCAGTGGAGTGGAGAGCAGAGCCGAGGCCACAGCAATCGGACTGAGACAGAGAGAGGCTGTCTAGGTTAAGGATATCGACTGATCAACACTTGAATGGCCAGGTTTAGTTCAAGGGAGATCGCTCACCCTTACATCCTGCTTTGGTCATGGATGACTAGAGATGTTTTATAGCAGATCCTATTCTCCAAGTCAAGAGACTGACGTAGCGCCACCCGGAAGCAGGCCAAAAAAACTGTGCAAGGGGTAATAAAGTAATCAATTAGAAAGCCACTCTAAAATGCACATGATTTTTAATGCTAGTCTAGGATGTGAATATTAGATAGCTTAACCATTTATCAGGAATGAATGTGCCATGCTCAAAATCTTAATCAAGTCGCTAAAGACGTTAGAAGACGGAACAAAGCACCAACATATCTTGTTTTTGTCATGGTGCCATAATCTAACCCACGACTACAAATTCACGCATATATGGCCTATAGCCGAATACCTGGCGAATTATGAACAGTAATAGAGCTCTCTCGCTCTATATGGGAAACACTCATCCATTACATGCAGAGCATATCTATCTGAGTCTCAATACACATGACATGAACACATGAAATCGCTTCCGGTATTGCAATAATATCCTGTGTGCGACCGAGAGTTCTAATAAATCTGCAGTACGTCGGTAGATTTCTTGATCACTGAGTATTTGGCGTTCATCTGTTCAAGAATCTGGGATGCATTAGTGTGCGGTGCCGTGAGAATCTACCACTAGCCCCTCTGCATTACACTCATGTGGCGAATGGCCCGACAGCTAGAGTGCTGCCTCGCAACAGAATGCAACCAACAGAAATCCCATAAAACCCTCGGCCCGATTTACTCTGTAATTCAACGCTGTAGAATCACTTTAATCATCTGTGTTCGAATCCAAATTAAAAAACGGTATGCCAAAACATGTTATGCTTGTCAGTTCCAGCTAGGCATGGTTGATTCCTTTTTAACATGATACTAGTTGTATCTCATCTTTTATCATGCCAATACTTCTACAATGAAATATATACACTGGTAATCTGGATACATCATGAAACGTTCAATTAACGGAAGATGCTATCAATACTGACCGCCAGACACAAAACCA